>NW_007361014.1:457885-503942 GCF_000149035.1 Colletotrichum graminicola M1.001 | reverse complement strand
CCTCAAGTCCGCCACGTCCCGCCCGCCCGCTTCTCCAGCCGTCGTCCTGTGTTAGGCGTCCGGCCGCCTCGCGCGGTAGTCGGCGCGGCTACCGCCGTCTCGGGCCTCGTCCTCCAGGACGTCGGCGACAACGCCGTCGAGCCACTCGTTGATGCGCACGCGGACGGGGGCGCCGGGGATCCACTCGAGCATCAGCCAGCCGGCGACCTCGTCGAGGGCGTAGAGGGCGGGGACGGGGCAGCCCTCGCGGCGGCACTTTGCGAGGACGCGTGCCTCGGCGAGGATGCGGGCGCGGGTGAGGCGGGCGTCGAGGGTCGGGTGGCGCCAGGGCTTCTTGGGGCGGTACTTGAGGGCGGCGGGGAGGCGCGGGGCGAGGAACGTGGTGCGGTAGAGGCGGGCCTCGGCGCCCTGGGTGACGAGGACGGGGGCGCCGGCGGGGGAGGAGGGGAGTGCGAGGATCGGCGGGAGGGGGAAGGCGCCTTCTGGTGGCGAGGCCATTGTTTCGGTTCGGAGGAGGATGTGTCGGCGTGGGGTCGTTGAGCGTGCGAGTACGGGCGCGGGCTAGGAGGTCCGGGGGGGTGGGGGAGACGGATCAGACCGCAGAGGAGTTTTGGGGTTGGGAATAACTTCAGAAAAACATGGCACTAGGGACTCTCTCGTCGGCCTGCGATCGGAGGAGGGGCACCTTGAGTGGTGGAGGGGTAGGCTTTGGTGTGTGGGGTAGGAGGGGGGGGGGGGCTCTCTGGGTTGACCGCCAACCCTGATTCTGCCGATTTTCTTTTTCACTTTTCCCTTCCTTTTTTTCCCTCTTTCCTTGAAAAGGGCGGCTAGGCTGGATCTGTTCTGGGGCGCGTGGGGCGCCGCTTGGGAGCGTGTCGAGTGTCTTGGCCCGCTAGGTGTTGCTTATTTTTGGGGTAATGGTACCTATCTACCCAGGGACCGAGAAACATTTTGGCATCAAAGGTTGTTGCGACTTCCCACACTTTACATTGGTTGTTCTTCCTGTAGCATCGCACTTTCCCAAGATCAATGGCATGGAAACATGGACCTTAAACTGCCTACCTAGGCGACTTGGACACCTCAAAGAACAATCAAGGTAAGGTACGATTGCGCTTACGGCAGATCCAGCTTGTCAACCTCGGCAGCAGCTTCTGGGGCTATTTCTCTACGCGCATGTCGGCCGCGGTTAATCCTTCCCTATTTTTCAACAACATGCATCCTTTGTATTTCTCGCATGCGCTTAGACCGGCCACAGCTGCAACCGCGGCAACAGGCGTGAAAGGGGATATTATGTCCTGCATCGCTCTGAGGGGGGTGGAGGGCAACGAACCTGGCATCCCGATATGCAGCCCAGCGGCACAGCACGTCGCCTCGAACCAACGAAGGCCAGCCCAGGCCGCTAGTCATCGCGGGCGGGGCGTGTGAGTCCTTCGGGCCGCGGCCGAGAGGGGCAGGAGAAAGGATCCCTCGCTCCGTCTGTACCCCTGCCTCCCGCTTCGCCGAGTGAAGAACCGCCGAGAGAGAGAACTCCACTTTGCCCTCTGCTATGCGGGTGTGTTGCTGCGATTGCTCGAGGGAGCGCAGCTCGTCTTTCCGCATCCTCATCCCGCAAACGTCGCGTGCGGGGGGACAGAGTGCACAAAACCCCTGCTGCTCGTGGAGGGATGGGATTCTGCTTACGGCCTCATTCATCCATGGTCTGGATCCCAAGCCCATGACCCATTCGGGTGCATGCGGCAGCCTCCTCATCTGCCTCCCATTGACTCGCTTTCTCGCTTTGCATTGTTGCCCCGGCCCCCTTGTCTCTTTGAGCTGGCCTTCCGTTGTATCCCTTCAGCCGTGTTTGCTCGTCGCTGCCAATTCACCCTACTACACCTACCAGGCGCCAGCGTCTCTCTCCCGGCCCTCTGTGGCGTCTTCCCTCACAGCATGATAAACATGTGTTATTGAGTAGGACCAAACATGACGCTTGTGTCCTCCACGTATCCGCACTCAATTCCTCGGTGCCTCGAGCAACAGACCTGCGAAGACACGAAGAAGAGAGATTAATGCCCTCGCCATCGCCGCGCTGGTCATCTGCGCCAGCGCGGCTGCCCGACAGAGATACGCCGCCGTCGAAATGTCGCCCGCCCGGGGAGCCCTGGTGCCGCGCTTCCTCATCGACGCCCCGAAGTTGGCGGTCCGCGACGGAGGAATATGTAATCCGAACTATCACTCATGTACAAAGCCCCAGCCTCACTATTCGACAACCATTCCCTCAGCGGTGACGATCCGTACCCTTCTGCTGACAAGAACCAAGGCGTCGACATCGGCTTCCCGGAAACGTGCTGCGCAAACACGAACTACTGCTACGTCAAGCCGGACAACCGGCCGTGGTGCTGCCCCGTCGGCTCCAACTGCGACTCCAACTGTGCGGCCACGGCCTACCAGTGCCCCGCCACCGTCACCCGCACCGTCTCCGAGACCGTCATGGGCGGTGGCGGCGCCGTCGTCACCACCTCCGTCTCTTCCGCCTGCTGCGGCCGCACCTGCCCCTCCACGTCGGCCTTTCGTTGCGAGTCCCAGTTCGGTGGCGGCTGCTGCTCCTACGGGCAGACCTGCGTCTCGGGCGGCGGATGCGTGCGCGCCGTGACCCCGACCACGTCCGCCACCGTGCTGCTGACGCCCGTCGACCCCGGATGCACGGCCACCGCGCAGCACGCGTGCGCCGACGGCGGGTGCTGCGACAGGCTCTGGGACTGCGTCGTCGTCAGCGGCACCGCGGCGTGCGCGCCGGGGCGCCCCACGACGACGGACGTGCGGATCGTGGACGAGGCCTCCGACGGGCTGTCGACCGGCGCCAAGGCGGGCATCGGCGTGGGCGTGTCCGTCGTCGGGTGCGCGCTCGTGATGCTCTCCGCGTGGTTCTGCCTGTTCAGGCGACGGAGACGGGGGTCGGCGACGGCGTCGTCCCGGCGCAGCGGCGGTGGCGGCGGCGGTACGAGCCGCGTCAGCGGTGGGGTTTCTGGTATCGACAGCGGCGGCGGCAGCGAGAGACCGGGGCGGAGTGCGCGCGCCATGTCGGAGGTCGCGTCCAGCTCGCCACCGACGATGTGGCGCGGCGGGACGCAGGAATACTTTGGCCCGGATGCCGTGGCGGGGCCGTACACGGAGACGGAGACGACCACGCCGGGCAGGGGGAGGGGCGTGCCGCTGCAGGCGCACTTGCCGAGCGACGTCGTGGCGCCGGTGGAGATGGACTCGGTGGGCGTGGTAGCGGAAGCGGAGGCGGAGGTGAAGGCGGCGCAGGAGAGGTACGAGCTGTACGGGTGCGAGGTGGCGTCGCCCCCCGCGGGGAGCATCGCCGGCGTCTCCATGATGGACAGGTCGTCCGGTCCCCGCGTCAGAGGGGGGCACTCGGCATGAACGGAAGGAGAAAGCGACGTGTGCGGGTTTCCAGAGTGTTTGTATATTTCTTTCCGTCCGAAGCGGACGCCGTCGCCAGAACTATAATGATGGCAGTAATAACGCTGATGAGGACTTGAGAGCACGAGCATGAACACACACACACACACACACACACACACATAGGAGACCGTTTTCGTATCTCCCTTTCGCCCGCCACCCTCCCTTCCCCTTCTTTTTCCAGCGCAGTCTCTCGTACAATTCTCGACGGGTTTGATAATACGTATTACGCGATTTTGGAGGAAGCTGAAGCTTTTTTCTTTTCTTCAACAAGTAACTCCTCCCCCTCCTTATCTCCAGTCGGGGAAGAAATAAAGAAGGAGAGAGAAAAAAAAAAGAAAAAAAGAGAGAAAACAAGACAGAAACTCCTAGCCCGCGTTTCCGTGGAAATACGACCATAAAAAACAGAATGTTCCCTTGTGTCCCCTGAACCCGAGCAACCCCCCTCCCCCCCTTTCCACGGAACGCCAAACAATACGGAGGACGCTGACGATGACGACGGCCGAAACGGCAAAGGACGAGATGCTTGCGAAGGAATAACAACAATGATGATGGAGAGGAAAGACCAAGATCCCCAGCAAAATCCGGAACACCAGAAACCCCAGAGAGAGAGAAAGAGAGAGAGAGAGAGAGGGGCAAGAACTCTCGGCAAGGGAGGCTAGCACACGACGCCTCCAAAGGGCGTGCAGGTCCGCAAGTCCCTGACCAAGTCCTCGACGTTGCTCAGGTGGCGGCCCAGCAGCTCCTGCTTGTCCTCGGTCGTCAGGGTGCCGGCAGACTCGCTGCCGGCGCGGCTCCGCGGCCGGCTCGCGTCGGCGGCGGGGGTGGAGGGGGTGGAGGGGACCTCGGGCATGAGGTAGAAGTAGAGAAACTCGACGAGCTTGAGCTTGACCTCGCGGGCGGTGGAGCGGGACTTGAAGAGCGAGGTGACGGTGAGGAGGCCGTCGAGGGCCTCGAAGGTGCGGGTGTTTGTGGGCGTATCGATGAGGGCTGTAACAAGGGTGAGGAGGGTGGCGGACTGTATCGCGGGACAGTTTACGGGTTCGAGGAGGTCGAGGAGAAGCTGGAGGGTGAAGGTCAGTATTTGCGACGTAGGGAGACAGGGGGGATGGCAAGGGGGTTGGCTGGAGGCCCAGCGGGAACGTACGTTCATGTTCTGCTCTCGCGAGAAGAGGGCCTTGCTAGGCGGGTGCAGCAGCAGGACGCCTTGGATCAGATCCAGCGAACTGAGGATCAGAATGTCGTTCTGCCCGTCGGTGCCCTTGCCCATCAGGCGGTCGAGGGTGTTGATGAGGCGCAGGGCGACGTTCCATTCAAATCCCTCCTGCAGCTTGAAGAACTCGCGGAAGGCTGGGTCGTCGGACAAGTCGGTGAGGGACTTGCCACCGGCGCGCGGGGACGAGTCGTCGGTGGTCGGGGACCTCGCCTTTGCCGGCGACGAGAGGCAGATCTGGGCGAGGAGGCCCTCGACTTGGCGCAGGCCCTTGCGGACCTTGGGTCCGTCGTAGGAGGAGAGGCCGTCAAAGGCGAGGCTGAGGAGGTTTTCCATCTCGCCGGCGTGTGCGCGTGGCTCGTGTGGATATAATGCCGGTGTGCGCTGTTGATGCCCCAGCAAGACGGTGGCTTGGTGGTGGCTTGATTGGATGCGGGTATGGATGATGGTACGTTTGGCGCGCAACTGTAATGGCAGAGACAAAAGAGACGATGCGATTCTTGTTGATACGACGACGTGCGGATGCAACGATGACGACAATTGGCGCCAAGACCAGATCAAGAAGAGAGTGATAGAGAGAGATGCTCCGGTCTAGAATGAGTAGCAGCAGTAGCAGCACCGTCGGAAAATGTTAATACAGAAAGAGAGAAGAAAACAAATGCATGGACAACGGCGAGAGGACAAGCCCTCTAGGGATCTGGGTGAAGGGGTATCACGACTGCGACGACTGCAGTAGGAGGGGAAAAGGGAGAGGTCGCAAAAAAATAAAACAAAGTCGACGGCGAGCGCAAAGCAGTCATTTGAGTGCCGGCTAGACGGAGAAGGGGCACGAGGGAAAGAAGCGACGAGGCACTTAGTTCCATGTGTGTTTGTGTTGCGTCGGGCGATTGATGCCCCGGCAACCGGGTCGATCCAGCACGTTGGGATGGGGATTTGATGCGGCCCAAAAGGGGAATATTCCCTCTGATTGGTCAGCGAGAGGCTTAAGTAAGGTAACTAACTGCGTTGGTGTAGGTATCTGTATTGATTGCATTGCGGGGGACCACCCGGGCTGCGGCACATTGGCCTTTGCTTTCCTGTCGCCAGGGTTCAAGGCTTCTTTTTTTTGTCCTTCTTGGCTACTACTATTGGCGCCGCCAAACCTTCTCAGTTGTTCACATCTTGCCATCAAGTACCGCTGGGAAAAAAAGTACGAAAAGCCAAAGGTCTTGGACTCGTCTCGACCGCGTGGCCGCCTTGATTTCAGACTCTCGCTCTCTGCCGAGTTCGGGGTAGACAGGGAAGGCGACTGAGTCTGGAGGCCCCCAACCAAACAGGGGACGAACGGGGTTTCTCTGCAGTGCATGTCGCAACGTCGGCGGGTGCTTAAGACCGACACTATCATGGATGAAACCTGGAGGTACGAGGGAGGGGGGGGGGGGGGGGGGGGGGGGGGGGGCCATTCTCGATTCCAGCGCCTTGGATTGCCCGATTCGCAGGGTAGGCCGACGACTAATTGCCAAACCGGTTCATGAATGTGCCGTGGAATAGCTCAAAGCAGGGTCAAGGGATGATAGATGTGGCAGACAACGGGTTCAAGCGCTTTGCGTGCCGGCAGTTCGCGAGACTTCGTAGTAGTTATGGCCAAGTGGAACTTGACTCCCCAGCTTCTAGAAGCTCTCCTCTCCCCCCCCTTCTTCGGGTTACATTCCGGGGGGTTCCGACTCGGTGCGCTTTGCCGATTCATAAGACGTAGAACACTCACTCGCACGAACCCTCTGCCCATGACTTCTTTTCTTCTTCTTTTTTGCTACCATACTCTTATTGACCATTCATTCTGACTACTCAGGTAAGTAACAACTCGTTTCGCGGGGCACTGAGCACGAGACTTTTTCAAATTATCCGGATGCAAACTTTTCGGTCATCTTCTTTGCTCTCACTCTCTTATCGGGGTTCTCCCACCTTGGGGCCGGAGCCTGCCGTGTCTACCTGCAGCTCGGTATTCTCGGAATCCCAATCTCAGCTGCAGGCAAGTTGATGACGTACTGCCGACGCCTGCTTCGACGCAACCCAAGCTCCCCCCCACCACCATCAATCGATAAGAGTCTCCAACAACGCGTAGTCAACTGGCTATCTTAATCTCCATCAGCACTTGCGGAAGCTGCTGCTCCATGACCAAGGTGCGCAGGCTGCATTGCATTGGCATGTGATTGACCATTCACGGCCAATTGCTTCAGCGTCTTGCTGCCTTGTGCTTTGTTTCCCCCCCCACCCTTCATGTCTGCCCGCCTATTATCTAGGACTACCTTATGCCATGTAACCTACCTAGTTTGTCCTCCACCAGAGATGTCGAGCATGGATCAGTGATTCAGCTATGGCGCATACCCTTCTGCTAGTGCAGTCCTGTTTGCCTACCCCTGTTCCTCCTTGCAGCAATGGAGTCCTATTCACGAAAAGTCATGACGGTCTACATCTTCTTGGTCCCTGCAAGTCCCATACTGGAATCCACCTTGGCTGAGCAAGTGGTGACGTTGACCCGAATAAGCAGCATTGCCGACGACAGCGAAAGCAGCAGCACCAGCACCAGCACCAGCACCAGCTGACCGATTCGACCACAATCCAGCGGACAGAGCTCCACCAACCGGATCTCCCGGCCCGCGCGAGCTCCGATCTTGAGCTTGAGCTTGAGCCAACGGGGGGGGGAGGGGCGGGGGCTGAAGCTCGAGTCGCTGCACCATCCGCACCAACGCCGGCTGCCGCAGGAACGGGAACTGTTGGGACCGGGTACTCCCTCCCAGACTCAGACACTCTTAAGAAGCCACGCCTCTTCCCGGCCCTTTGGGAAAGGCTCCCTTTCACGATGTTGCCTACAACGCCAACGTTGCCTACATCAAAGAAAGCCGCCGACAAGTCTCGGGACCTTACAAATAACCCCTCCTTCCCCTCTCCCCCACCCAATTTCATCCCCTCTCGGAAATCTTCCATCGGCTACACCTCCACCGTCCCCGGCTCCCTCGCCGCCGCGCCCACTCCCACAACCTCCAGAGTGCCCTTCCGTCCCGTCCTCGAAACCGACTGGCTATCCCGACCCCGCTGCGCCTCCAGTAGCCGCACCCACTCGCGTTCGCAATCCTCCCACCGACCCCGTCAACCCTCTCTGGGGAACCACGCAACCTCCTTCACTGTCACCATGCAGCCTCCCCCGCCCCCGGACCCCGAGCGCTATGCGACCTCCGACCTGAACTTCACCCGCAAGACCTGGCCCGAGGAGAAAGAAAAGGTCATCGCCGGCCCCTTTGACTACCTCTCCGCGCTCCCGGGCAAGGACTTCCGCTCCCAGCTGATCCAGGCCTTCAACGTCTGGCTCGAAGTGCCCCAGGAGAGCATCGACGTCATTACCAACGTCGTCGGCATGCTGCACACGGCCTCTCTCCTCATCGACGACGTCGAGGACTCGTCGTCGCTGCGCCGCGGCCTCCCCGTCGCCCATAACATCTTTGGCGTCGCCCAGACCATTAACTCGGCCAACTACATTTACTTCCGCGCCCTACAGGAGGTCCAGCGCCTCAAGAACCCAAAAGCCATCACCATCTTCGCCGAGGAGCTCGTCCACCTCCACCGCGGCCAAGGCATGGATCTGTTCTGGCGCGACACTCTCACCTGCCCGACCGAGGAGGACTACCTTGAGATGGTTGGCAACAAGACAGGCGGTCTCTTCCGGCTTGGTATTAAGCTTATGCAGGCCGAGTCGCGCAGCCTGACGGACTGCGTCGAGCTCGTCAACCTCATGGGCCTCATCTTCCAGATCCGCGACGACTACATGAATCTCTCGTCGAAAGAATACTCGGACAACAAGGGCATGTGCGAGGACCTCACCGAGGGCAAGTTCAGCTTCCCCATCATCCACAGCATCCGCTCCGACCCCTCCAACCTGCAGCTCATCAACATCCTCGCCCAGAAGACCAACAACGTCGAGGTGAAGCGCTTCGCCGTCGCACGCATGGAGAGCACCGGCAGCTTCGAGTACACGAAGCAGGTCGTCGGCGTCCTCATCGACCGCGCGCGCAAGGCCGTCCAAGACATTGACGAGGGTCGCGGCCTCACCAAGGGCATGTACAAGATCCTGGACAAAATGGCTCTCGCCGACTCGGCGACGTCATGAGGTTTTTCTTTTCTTTTACGGGAATGATTGCTGTTTTGTTTTTTCTTTCTTTGCGCATGAGGCGGAATGAAATCATACCCAAAAGGAACAGTCTTGGAGGGCGTTGGAGCAGAGAGAAGATCATACCGAGAAGCGCTTGGACAAGGGGGAGCAGAGAGACGGTAGCTTACTTGAGAGAACGATAGAGAGAGAGAGAGAGAGAGAGCTAAATGGCGGACGTTTTACTTCCCCATTGGGTTTCCGCTTAGTGAAACCACCGGCCGGCACGTCGCGTCGCGGACAGCTGCATCTAGACACCTTTGAGACCGGACCGCCGGGCTGAGAGGCAGGGGGGAAGGAGACGGAGGAGGCGCGCAGCCGACATGCCGGCCTACCCCCCCTCCTTCCGAGTCCCGTACCCTTCAGCTGGACGGTCCAGGTTTTTCACGAACGATACAATGAGAACGCACAATCTTCACAATGGCGATACTGCCGGGCCTTTTCTTCTTCCTTCCCTTTGCAACCTCGAGGCACTGACAGAGAAGACTCGTGGAAAGGGAGGGTCCCCCTTTCGGTAGCGGCCACCCGTGTCATGTAGGCATGTTTTTGTATATACGCATACAGACTCGTGAATAGGTACTGTCCCATCCGGGGCTTTTTGTCCGGTTGGAGACTTGCAGCATCAATGGAACCTGACGTAGCCGCCGCGGCCGACATGATGCGCACGCAAGAGGTAGGGGAGCGGGTGTCCCGACATGTTTCAATCATGTTGGTATCATTTCTCATTACTAAATCCTAATCATCATCGTACAGCCGCACGGCACCGCGCGCTTTTAAGCAGAGCTCGTCGTGGCCCTCCTCTTGACGAGCCGCACCCAGCGCCGCCGCCTCCACTCGCCCCGGCGGGCGGTGCCGTCCTCGCCCTCCTCCCAGCTGGGGGTCGGCGCCTGGGGCGCCCTCGGCCTAGCCCTGCCCGTGGTCGGCGAGTCCATGACGCCTACGCCGCCCTGGAAGGCGCCGTGCTCGTCGTACATGTCGTAGACCCAGCGCTCGCCCTCGGTCTCGACCTCGACGCCCGTGATGATGCGCTCCTCGACCCACTCCCTACTCCAGAGGTCGAGCGCCCACTTCTTCTCGGACCAGACCCAGCCGTCGGGCGGGAGGACGTCCTCGAAGAAGCGTGTGCCGCGAGGCCGGTCTCCGGCGATGCGCTGCTGGGAGAGCGGGTCGTAGGGGGACGGGGAGAAGAGCCAGGGCTCCCACTCGTCGTGGGAGGCGCGCTGGAGCTCGAATATCTCGACCTCGCGCGTCTCCGGGGCCGAGTCGAGGATGATGTCGTCGGCGATCCACGCGTCGAGGCGCGAGCGGGCCTTGGCCTCGTGCGGGGCGACGTGGGTGTCGTGGGTGTGTGTCAGGAGCGGGGCGATGGCCGGGTGGCCCGAGAGGATAACGCCCCAGCCGGCCGTGAGGGCGATGAGGCGCCACGGCAGGAGGGACGCGAAAGTCGTCATGAGGACGGTGGTGAGGGTCAGGGCGAGGAACAAGGCGGACGACAGGGCCTCGTTAGAGAAGTTGGTGATGGGGAGGACGCTGCCGACGACGGTGTCGTGGACGACGCAGAAGTCGTCCATGGAGTTCTGGAGATCGCGCATGTTGCGAAAGAAGTCCTTGCTGAGCTCCTTGACGGGCTTTACGGTCCGGGCCGGGGCGAGGGGAGGGCCCTTGGGGGAGTAGCCGATGGACTGCTCCGAGGACAGCGTGCCCGAAGGCGGCGCGGGGTGGCGGGCAAGGAAGGAGGGGATGAAGACGGCCAACAGAAATCCGGCGAGTGGCACCACGGTGAGGAGATACGGGTCCAGGCAGACGAAGGTGTATACGGCGAGGAGGGAGAGTGTGTGCGTTGGACGGCGCCAGCTGAGCAGGCGGCTAACGCGGGCCTGGAACTTGAACACGACGCCGATGCGGGCGTTGAAGCGGCGGAAGTTGTTGGACATGGTCGTAATGTTGAAGTTGGGGCGCTGGGAGAAGGTGGACGTCTTATCCGAGGAGAAGCCCGGCGCGAGGGGGTCGTCGCCGCTGCTGAGGCCATCGGAGCTCTCGGGGATGACCTGCTGTAGGAGTCTAGAGGCCTGGTTTAGTATGATGGTATGGTGATGCCGGCTACGACGGAGGGAGAGGGCCTTGTATGTGCTCACTTTTCGACAAGTCGGTCCTGAATGCTTGGTCCCTTGCCCAGATTATTGGCGATGCGCGAGCGCAGGCCAGTGCCCGACTTCTTGGACGACGGAGTGGTCTCGCTGGCGTCGGCTTGCCACTCGTCAACCATCACCGTCGGAGGCGGCTGCTGCTGCTGCGGCTGATGATGATCGGAGATATCGTCGCGCGAGATGAAGAGGTCGGCCGTGTATTCGTCCATGGTCGCTCCGCGTGATCTCGAGTTTGTTGTTGGTGGTGGTGGTGGGTGCGACGGGTCAGGCGGGATGCGATGGCGGTTGTTTCGCTTGTCTGACGTTGTTCGGAGTCACGTCATCGTTTGGCTGGCAGCCGCCAGACAGAGCGGTGCTGCGGCTGTACCGGTACACACCTATGGAGGTGTCAAAAAGTGTGTGACAAGCGTGCTATTTCCGGATGACGTCTTTCTTTTCCAACAATTTCGAGGTGCAGGTGCCTTTCCTGATGTTGCGAAGAAGCTGCGCGAGCAGGTATGAGGCCAGCTGGTATGAGCATGTCATTGGAGCAGCACGGCTGGTGGAAACTTTCCCCGGCTGCATGTGATCTGGGTCGCAATGCAGCAGTCTGGGGATGCCGGGTCCGTAGAGGCGGCAGCAGTAACCCCCCTAGCGGAGCTGTAATTAGTGACTTGGGCAGCACATTCGTCCAGTCGGCGGCCACCACCTGGCACCTGGCACCTGGCACCTGGCACAAGACACAACACACAACATCCATCATCCCCTGGAAGTGGTTGGTTATCAGCATCCACTTGCTTCCACAGACACAGACCCGGGTAGATGGGGCTTCCCGTGGGGACAACTGTAAACTGTCTTCTGACGCAGGCTGGGTGTGGCTGGCGAACTAGAAGGGAAAAGCAACCATGAGATCTCTGCCAAGATATTGCAACTTGTGGTCCGCAGATTGGCCCATCTCGGCAGACAGAATGTCACCGTGCCGTCTAAACACAACAGAGACCATAGGTATTCGGAGTCAGGTCACAGACTCTTGGAGACTCTTGCCGGCTGTTTCAGTACCTGGAGCCAGGCACGAATCCTCCGGCTGTAAAGGTTGCTAAGTTGCCAACAAAAACAAGCCTCTCGCACGAAACTATAAGCATTCAAGACTGTCAAGTAATCCAGCACCTTGTCAACTTCAAAAGTGGTATCCAAAATTAGGTTGCTGCGAGCCAGACAACGAGAGGGTCGTCAGGCTGAAGGCGGGAAATTACACCCGGCGCTTTGGTCGCTTTTGCTGTCTGTCTGTCCAGTGCTTGCCGTGGCCCCACCACGTGTGGCTAGCAACAAAGAAAGCAGAGCAGCGCGCGTCGAACATGGCGCCATCGAGAGCATCGGAGAATGAGACCGACGGAATAGGGCAGAGGGCAGTCCGAAGTCCGCACTAGAAAGAAAAGGGGGCATCCCCCAGTGTGGTTCTGCCACCGCATGCCAAACCATGTCAAATGGCGCAATGGCCTCTTTGGTACAGCCAAGTTTCTACTAGGCAAAGCCCCCGAGCCCGTCTTAACCAACGGCAGTACGATTCAAGACGCCATGTCGCAACAGTACTTGCAGGAGACGGACCGGGTGGGCGTTCTTTAGGCTCGAGCTACAGATGCTGCGATATCGACGCAGCCCTGGCTGAGCCGGAATGGGATTCCGCGTAGCTTGTGCCCTAGCTAGACATAGGGTACATCATTGGCGGCAAGTAGGTATTCAATAGTGGTCCGACAGACCGAGTAAGACACTTCGTCAGGGGTAACCCTTTTCAGGAAAAGTGCCAAATCGCATGGCTGCAGCCCAAGTCCTCCATGAATGACTTGCCGACCGAGATGAAGCGGCTAGATGTTGAAGCCGCCGGGTCGCCGATAGGGTTGCATGTTCCGCTTATGAGATTCCGACATTAAAATATCGTGGATTGATTGTCGATTCTCTAGAGACGTGTCGTGTCGTGTCGCCCTGAAGACCTTGTTTTTGATGGCCCGCATTGAAGTAAAGGGACGTTAAAACATCCGAACCGATCCCGTGTGTGAAGATAATGTAGATGATGTAGGTGTGCAGTGCAGTCTATAACGAGCTATAGCAGCACCCCGTTAAGAAAACAAAAACCTGACGTGGGCCCCCTGGCAGCATGCCTCGTGATTGGGCATAGATGAACCAAACAAAATGGTGGTCTGTCTGTATCAGGAGCTAGCCGGTGTGGTCGTAGTATCCCTCTCATATCAGGGTCCAGTATATCCGCATATCCGCACGCAAACCAATTGATGGATCATCAACCGCCTACCAGACTTGACCCTCAGCTGTCATGGTTGTTCCACGCCTGGATAGGAATTGCCCGATGGTCTGCCATCATTAGTGCATGGTGTAATCAAAGTACCTAATAGAGGTCCACAGCGCGGAGTAAACCGAACAGCCTTCGCTCCGCTTCGCTTCTTCTTCTCGGCTGGGCCGCCAGGAGGTCAGTCCTTCCGAAGGGTAAGTGACAAGTGTGCTGTTGGTTGTGGACGGAGATCTGGCACTATGTGGTTCCTGGGAAAGCAGCTACCGCCGGGAGCGGACAGACGTGTGGCCCCTGGCACTTGTGAGCTTACGAAGCCTGGCTGACGGCACGACTAACCACCAGCGGCCGTAGGTGCACGTCACTTGCGGGTGGCTTTCGACTTTCAGTTGTGGTGGTCCGTCGGCCTGGGCCGAATTCGGTCGGCGTCTCTTCAATCATCGGCGGCGGTGCCCGGAAACGAGAGACGCGATTCCTGCTGTGTCTCTCCTCGGCACCACAGCAGCAGCGCGGGTAGCGTGCATAAACAATGTCGTCTGCACGGCGGATTGCGGATTGCTTGGTTGGCTGTGCCTGACTACCGGCCGGTCATCCTTGAGAGTTGGGAGGCGGGGAGAGGAATGCAGATGAGGGGGGGCGCATTGCATCCATCCCTGGGTAGGTGGCAGACGGTTTAACCAGAGAAGCTCAATTCTCACTGGGCCGCCCCTCCAAGATGGGGCTTCTTGCCTTTGGGTGTTGAGACACTTGACCCATAACCCATGCTGATTTCCAGTCCAGGGTCTTCCTGTTGATGGGGCGACAATAACAAACGTCGCGCGCCATGATGCAGAGACGGCCCTCCTCTTTGACTTTGCGTCTGGAGCTGGGGCCGAGAGCGCGGATATTGCAATGGCCGCCGCTCATTGGCGCGAGTGGAAACCAGAGACGCGTCGCATGAGTGACAGTGATGACTTCGGACCGTGGAAGCTTCCCAACGTCGCCCCGGACTGGACAGACGAGGCCCGGACCCGGGCGCGCAATGGTGCTGACTTGAGGCTGGCTACAACGCCAATGCGCGGTTCACAGCGTTGAACCAAATTCGAAACAACCCGGTCAAGATGATGGACGAGTCGTCTTTCTTGGTATCTGCAGATAGCGCAGATGGATCGACGGATGGTCGAAGCAGAGAACCATGGTTAGTGGCAACGAGCAGGATGACGGGATGTCATGTCAAGTCAATTTGTAGATATTGATACTGCTAGCCGGACGTCTGATATGTGCTCGAATAAGGAAACGCCGGAGTTGTTGGTTGTCGTCGACCGGTCTGGTATCTGCTCGAATAAGGGAATGCCGGGGTTGTTGATTGTCGGTCGACGACAATGACAAACAGCGGGGTCCTTGGTTATATTTTTTCTTCTCGAGAGAAAAAAGAAGAAAGAAAAAAAAAGAGGTAGGGAGAGCAAGAGAGAAAAACGCCATCCATCTCGCAACCCCCCAAGCCATCAGTCATCCAGCGGCTGGGGGTCCGCTTCATGTTTGATTTGCAGGAGGACTCTGTCCTAGACTTGGTCAAGTTGTTGGTGAAAGGGAGGTGGGGGAGTTAGGGATCCTGGGAGGAGGTACGATGGTCAGAATTTTGATACCGCCTGCTCCATAAGATTTGCCTCATTTTGGGGAAGTTATCTAGCAGCCTCTCGACCAAGGGAGGGGATGGGGAAATAGGGAGGGGGGCAAAGCACGCTATTTGATGGGTTCCATATCACCACACCGACCCGAGAGGGTTGATGAGCATGCGGTGAGAAGGTACAATGTGTCCGTACCTCCGGTGAAGACGATCTCTTTACCTCAGGCAGATGATCAATCTGAGCATCTCAGTTCTACCATGGTACGGATGCCACCTACCGGTAACTATCGGCGTTTTTATTGAAGCTTCAGGAAAGAGAAAATCGTTCAATTTCTGTTCTTTTCCCTTCCAGAGCTCGTGCAAACACTGGGTAACCCCTGCCAACACGGCATGTACCTCCCCCCCCCCTTCCTTCCCGTCTACTCTTTCCAGAATGCAGGTGAGGGGCCGCCGCGGGCATCATCCACTGCACCGACCACCACCCTTTTTCCTCCCCCTCGGTGCTTTTCCAACCATGGATGGATGGACCCATGAAAACCGCCAACCATCTCCAGCCGCCACCTTTTTTTTTCTTCGTTTCTTTCTTGTTGTTTTCCCCTAGCCCCATCATTCGCCCAGCCCACCAGAAAGCGACCTACCTGCAGGCTGCAGCAGTAGGTACATTGTAGGTCGTGCATGCAATGTGGTGTGCATGGGTGCTCTCTAAACGGAACCGTACCTTACCTAGGTATACGTACCCGTACCGTACCGTACCGTACCTCACGGGTAAACAACAACTCACGGGGAACCCCTTGGCTGCGGCCTTGGGCCTCTCTGCAGTAATATTACGACCAATGCACTGGTAAGGAATCTCACATTAGTTAGGCACAGAGCATATCAAAACTTGAGGGTCAGGGGACTCGGGCCATTCTGATGCGGCTGCTGCCCTCTTTGTTGACGCTTCTCCCGTCCGCTCCCCATCTATTTCGTCTTTGCTCGCCTTGTGCTATGTACCTAAGTACCTCGGTCCGTAGGTACCTTTGCATGCTGCAGCTACCTACCTACCTACCTTGCTCACCTAACCCCCCAATCTCCCTCCTCCCCTCCCTCCCTCCCTCTCTCGCTCTCTCTCTTTCTCTCTCTGTGCCTCACCTGACCTTTCCCACGGAATACCTAGGCAAGGAGTACTTGCTGCCGTCCACCTCAACTGACAATCTACTTAGGCTCGATTCCTTCCTCCGTTGCCCTGCAGACCTACTGAATTGTGAATTCTCTCCTCTCTCCTTTTCTCTTTTTTTATACAGGGAAAGGGGGTCAAGACGTAAGAAAGTGAGAAAACAAATAACAAAGACAAGAAAAGGTTCAGAGAGAACGGAGGCAAAGGCTCCAGTTGCTGTGCTGCTCCATCCAAGCACGCTCCACCACCCTGGTCGTGACTTGCCTGCCTGACTACGAATACATAGTACCTACTACCTAGGTAGTTTACCTACCACTGGCAAGCGGCGGGTCCTTCTTTTTCGAACAAAAACAATCATCGCACGGGATCCAGAGCCGTCGTCGTCCTTGCCCGTCGTTCTGTCGTCCGCACCGGCCCTGTCCAACCTCACTCCTGCTTACCTCCTCGTAGGCGAAGTTGGTGGTTACGCCTTACGTGCCCGCCCGCCTCCCTTCGACGACGCTATTTCCGCATCTTCAACTCCGTTCCTTTCTGTCGACTCGACCACACTCGACTCGACTCGACTCGACAACAGCGACACACCCCCATTCATCCGCCCTTGTTATCCTCTCTTGTCCCGGAATGAGGTAGCTTCTTCAATGCTCTCAGCTCCCTGCCAGGACTGAGGTTGCACGCACCGCGAAACATCATCATCCTCATCCTCTTCCTCCTCCTCTCCTCCTCCTCTCCTCCTTCTCTCCTCCCCCTCCAGCGCCTTGTCGAATCCCACTTGCCTCATCGGCTTTTTCCTCGACTGGCCGAATCGTCTTGCCCGCATAATCCCTCGCCAAAACGCCATCTCGCGACCAACGCCCGCATGATCTGCGCGCTGGCCGTGGTACCCCATACACATGATAAGGGAGCATAGAATACCTGCTGGCCCGCGACCGGCGAACCAGTCCCCGAACAGACTGTACGGAATACCCTCCCCTTTTTGTCGTTCTGCCGCCGCCGCTGCTGTTGCTTCTGCTGCTTCTGCTGCTGCTGCTGCTGTTGCTGCTGCTCTTGTTTCCTGCCTTTGTTGTACCCGGCCCATGCATCCATGAACAAGCACTTAGGCTAACCCGACGCTTTCAGCAGTGATAGGGGCATCCCAGACTCGAGAACCCACTCTCCTTCAAAGGGCTCTGGTGCCAACGGTCCAATGCTCAGTGCTCCTTCCGCCAACAACCTGCCTCTCTTTTCGTTCGGTCGGAATGGCGCCGCGAATGACGTAGGAGACTCGGCAGCTTCATACGACTTCCTGCCTTCGGTCAACTTCGACGACCTCCAGAGCAGCCTCGAGTCCGCCTCCAACAATTTCAAATTGGCTCAGTATTCGACCTCAGCCGGACAAAGTAGCGTTCTGGACGCCGGGAGCACGACCGACAAGATGGCGGGGGCTTCCAACGTTGTTCAGAATGGCGCATCCGCGCGCGGCGGCATTCCTCCCCCCGTTACTCGCACGGGGAGATCCGGTTCGATTCTGAGAAGACCCAGTACCTCTAGCAGGCAGCCGAGTATTTCGTCTATTGCCTCTGGCCCGTCGTCCGCCGTAGACACATCGACCGGCCCCTCAGCTGCGAGGTCTCGGAGGCAGAGTCACTACCCCCCTGTATCAAATACCCATATCGCGAAACCACCCAGGAAATCCATCGGCCCGGGTGTCATTGAGACGGACTTTGGCAGTCGCACTGCGCAGCGGAGGAGGCCGAGTGTTACATCTCACAATGGGAGCTCAACGGATCTCCCTCGGGCCTCGATTGATGTCGGTGCTGGCGTTGGGTTCGAGACCCCACGGAACCTCGCCAGCAGCAGAGCCGCAAAATCCAAGTCCATGCATCAAGCGCTGCCTCGCTCCAACACCGCCAATCTGTCGACACCAGACAACGGTCGCCTTTCCACCATCTCTCCGCGTTCTCCCCGAGGCGGCAGCAAAGGAAACAACGGTGGAGGCTCAGCGCAGTCAAGGAGACAGTCGGGCCTGCCCGGAATGCCGCACACATCGCACGCAAGCGGGCTCGGCGCCAGGACCATCAGTCCTACGGACACACGAAGAATGAAGCGCTTATCCATGCACTCCGTGCACCAAGTCTCGGGTCAAATCGATGCAGCCACCGCGCCGCCTCCGCCCCGAGAGCACCGAGACCACTCCAGATCCCCGTCCATGATACCCCGAAAGGCATCTGCCACGCCTTCTTCGTCCCGGACGACGCCCGATATCAACAGAAAGTCTTACAGCTCTGGCCTCTCCATCACCTCGACCAATAGTTTCAACACCGTGCGAACCTCGACAGGCTCAATTCAGCCCCGAGTGCCTGCCGCGGGAGCCGCATCACGGCTGCCAGCACCAAAATCATTAACCCCGCATAATCATAACTCCCATTCCGCTGACGATGACGAGGACGTCCCACCAGTACCTGCCATTCCGAAAGCGTACGAGTCACCACAGCAGTCAGCCACAGAGGCGTCGTTTTTGGACAAGCGAAAAGCCAACCTCGCAGCTGATGCTAGCAGCATTAATAGCAACTCGACCGGCAGCCTCTCCATTCCCTCGATCCCCGAACCCGCTGTCAAGGTAGTACGGAAGGCTAGTACCCGGAAGTTGACGAATGCAACCGGCCCGGATACCGAAAAGAAGGCAAATGCAGCCCAACCGAGAAAAAACCCCCCGCCTGTGCGACTACCTCCAATCACGGTCGGTCCACTGAATCCTTCCACGAGCGCGAAGATCGCAGCTCTTGGCCAGAATGATCCCGACAGAAAGCTCAGCCCACCTCCGTCGCGCATCATTGCAAAGACGCCGACTACCCCCATGACCGCATCGAAAAGCTCCTTCTTCTCAAGGAACCATCAGGAAGAAAAATCAGACTTTCGGCGGAGCAACAGCACTGTTCACCACACTCGGATCGAAAGTGGGTCTGGTGTTGAAGGTACCAGCTCCTCCGAATCGCTCGAGGGAGTGCGAATTCCGGTCTCGTTCAAGACACCTAGGAAGCCCAGCGTGTCTCCATTTCTATCCTCCTCGGTGCCCAAGCCAGGCGCGGACCCCGCCTTTTTGAAGCGATCGCAGACCGGCGACTCAACAGCAACTACGGAACCTCTCGAAGTGAAACCGCATCTGAAGCCTTCTGGTCCCCGTGCCCAGCGGGTTGTCAAGGGAAAGTCGCCCACGCCACCGGCCTCCGACTTGGAAGAGCCACCCACCCCTTCCTCAATGAGCTCTTTGCGTAGGAAGTTGAGCTTGTCGTGGAAGCGGAACACGTCCAAGAATGACTCTAAAGGCAACCCCTCGGAAAAGACGGTGGAACGCGCCCTGAGTAAGGAACAGATGCCACCGCCGCGGTTGCCCATATCTGCGACGGTCGGCAATCTGAGTTCGGCCAAAAACAGTCCCAGCCCATCGGTGAAGGCCAGCAATTCATACCTCGAATCAAGACGGAGGAAAAGCTCGGCAGCAAGTCTCGGCCATGACAGAACGAAGAGCGAGAATTGGGCCTCGGCCTCCGCCCAGAAGACAGCTAGTGACTCCTCGCACGCCCACAATCCATCCGTCATGCAAAAGATTTTGCGCCCGAAGGCATCGACGACCGCTATGCGCCACCACGACCCGTGGACAGCTGACCTCGATAAGGATGACCTGGTTGCCGAGGAGGAGATGAAGAAGATGGGCTCGAGACGCAAGGAGACGGAAATCGCGGCCAGGACGCTCGACGCTTTGAGGAAACGCGCGACGCCGAAGGAGCGGGTCGGGTCTCAGGAAGCTATCCGAATTGCCATGCTCAATATCTACGAGCGGGGTGAGATTGTCGACTACAACGATGTTTACTTCTGTGGAACACAGAACGCCCGCAAGGTGGTCGGTGACCTTCAGTCTGATGCCCCCAACTTCGGTTACGACGACGAGCGCGGTGATTATACCATAGTTGCCGGGGACCACCTTGCGTACCGATACGAGATTATTGATATTCTTGGAAAGGGAAGTTTTGGTCAAGTCGTCCGGTGCATTGACCACAAGACGGGTGTGCTTGTGGCTGTCAAAATCATTAGGAACAAGAAGAGGTTTCATCAACAAGCTCTTGTCGAAGTCAATATTCTACAAAAGCTTCGCGAATGGGTGAGCAATCGCGACATCTTGGTTTTTTCTTTTTCCCGTGCTTTGGACGCTGACCATTATCCAGGATCCCAAGAATCGGCACAGCATGGTCAACTTTACTCACAGCTTCTACTTCCGAGGACACCTCTGCATTTCGACCGAGCTCCTGGACATGAACCTCTACGAATTCATCAAAGCGAACGCCTTCCGCGGATTTTCCCTCAAGCTCATCCGTCGTTTCACCAAGCAGATGCTGAGCTCATTGAACCTGCTGAAGCAACACAAGGTTATTCACTGCGACCTCAAACCCGAGAACATCTTACTTCGCCATCCGTTGCATTCCGAGATCAAGGTCATCGACTTCGGATCAAGCTGTTTCGAGAACGAGAAGGTGTACACGTATATTCAGTCGCGATTCTACAGATCACCCGAGGTCATCCTGGGCATGACGTACGGCATGCCTATCGACATGTGGAGTCTCGGGTGCATTCTCGCCGAGCTCTACACGGGCGTTCCCATATTCCCCGGAGAGAACGAGCAGGAGCAACTTGCCTGCATCATGGAGGTCTTCGGTCCCCCGGAGAAGCATCTTATTGAGAAGAGCACCCGCAAGAAGCTGTTTTTCGACTCGATGGGCAAGCCGCGCCTCACGGTATCCTCCAAGGGCCGCAGACGCCGCCCGTCTTCCAAGACGCTGCAGCAAGTCCTTAAGTGCGACGACGAGGCTTTCCTGGATTTCCTCGCAAAGTGTCTTCGCTGGGATCCTGACAGGCGTCTTAAGCCCGAGGAGGCCATTCACCACGAATTCATCAGCGGCAAGAAGATAAGTGCAACCTTGCCGCGGGTTGCGACTCGCGAGGCGTCCCCGGTAAAGCGCCACACCGTTGCCGCGCCGCGGCCTCTTCCTGAGCCGCCGGCAACGGGTCTCAAAAGCGGTATCCGATCGAGAGAAGTTAGCGGTGCGAGCCCCCAGAAGCCCGTTTCTGTAACATCATCTCGCAGGCCCTCTATCGCAACCAGCGGCACAGTCCATGTAGCTACAGCCAAACGAACCAGCACTGGACAGGCCGGCGTCACGGCCGGAACCAGCAGTCTCCCACGTGCGGCGATTAGAAGCGTTAGCGCCAAACAGGACCTGGCTTCCGCCGGAGCTACCGCGGCCATGAGCAGAAGAGGGCTGTGAGCGGCTCACGGGTAACGGGTAACGGACGCGCATGACGGGATGGCGGATGGCGGGTTGAAGCATTTGCCGGCGAGGTGGTTTTGCAAGTCATTGATTGGGTAGTTGGTTACTTTTGTTTTTGTTTTTATTCCCCCTTAACGCCACACATCCCGAACGAGCAGCGAAATTGCTCCTGCGCCATGAAACCCACGCTTGAATGGAGTGACGGAATACCCAGCATGAGAGTCACAACCGGAAGGAAAGGAGTCAAATTTGGGCACGGCAGGACAGTTTTCCTTCATGGCGAGGGAATAGTCGGGTTTGTCGACTGACGGTCCTGGTTTTGCCATTCAACCGCATCATTTTTCTCTCTTTCTCACATAAACCACCCCCCCCCCCCCCCCCCTCCTCTACCCCTTTATATACAGACGTGGGGTCTAGACCCGTAGAGAGCAGAAAGCAAGGGGGCAAAGCTTATGTTCTACGGCACGGGCCTACCCGTCTAGCGAGGAGGATTGAGGCATGGACGAGACACGGGACGGCCAGCTGGGCGGCTCGTCGTTGTCTTACAAAATACGCCACGAGAAGCTAGAAACGGGAGTCCAAGATATGTATATTAATAATGACGAATGGCGTTGCAATGAAGGATCCTGGCCAGGGCGCTGTGTCGTGACAGGTGGCCTGAGGCAGGAAGAGGAAGAGACAGCAGCAGCAATGACGGCAACCTGGATGCCGTGATGATACATGATACGGCAGACGCGGGGTGATGAGAGCCGGCGGGCTCGCCATCTACGGCCTGACGGAAAGGTTCAGACGGCCGAAAGGACGGCGGGGTTCATCTCTGGGCTGCAAGGTTGATAGAAGAACAGAGTAGGGAATGAGAATGGGAAAGCCATCGAAAAGTTTCTGACTGTGCCCCTCCTCCCCTTTCCAGCTGCTGCCTGCCGGTCCAACATCAGATCCTTCGTACGTGCGTGCGTGAGAAGATAGTTGAGCTCCCATGTGGATGAGTAAGTGACGGCGGGTAAGAGATGAGAGAGGGAGCTTGTGTCTTCTTTGAGGGAGGGGGGGGGCGAGAGCAGCGAGGAGAGTACGAGATTTGGGGGGGCAGTGTTTTGAGCCACCGCCAGCAAACGATGGCGGGCTTGAACGAAATCTCGTCCCGGTACGGTTGAGCGGGATGAGGTCGAGCCATCCTTGCTCCCTCCCCTCCCTTCTTTCGCAGTTCCGACACCGTTACACGTCCGCTTCCTGACATCCCGGCCCTTCAAATCTAGGGAGGGGGGGCGGGATTAGGTCCGCCGCTAACGACTTTCCAACTCCTCCCCCCCACCCTTCGAGGAGGAGGGACGGTTTTTCATTTCCGTTTTTTGACAAGACATGAGAGGCCGAGGGCAAGGAATGGGCGGGCAACCAGCCAGGGCGGCGGAGTCTAGGAGCGTGTTTTGGGATAGAAGGATTATTCATCGACTTCCGCGTCGATCGATTGTTCTCCCCAAAGCTGGGGTTCGCGCCACGTTGTCCGGCATCCATGTTTGGCAGCCTGTCGGGTCTCCGTCCAACGGTTCCGCCGTGCATCCTCCTCGACGTACTCTTGGTCGTCGTCGTCATCATCATCATCTTCGTCGTCGTCTTGCCGGTCCAGGCCCAGGCCTGTGCGGCCAAGGGCGGCGCGCTGTCTCCCCAGCTCCCGGAGACGGTCGATGGCCGCGTTGAGGGCGACGTCGTAGTCCGGGTCGTTGGGGTCGGGGTGACAGAAGACCTGAAAGTCCAGAAGGAGCCCCAATGGGGCGACCCAGATCAGGGGCCCTATGGCCACCGCGCCGGCGACGGCGTCGTCGTCGTCGTCGCCTCCAGGAAGAATTGCGGCGGAGGCGACGGGGGCAGGGGGGGAAGCTGATGATGATGGAGGAGGGGATGGGACTGGAGGAGCTGCCGGGTAACCGGCCTGACGGCGGGCTAATCTGGCTGCCCGCAGGTCAGGTGGACGGGCGGGCTGCGAATTCCACGTCCTGTTGGTCCCCCGGCCCCGGCGCCGACGACCATCGGCCTGTTCAAGAGTCCAACAGGACAAATCAAGTACGTGGGGCACTTGAGGCCAATTTTGAAGCCCCCCCCCCCCCCCAACACATTCCCATGTCTCCCGTGATTCCGCAACGGCGTGTCGAGAGCTCACGGCTCGGAAGAGCGGTGACACGTTTTGTCGACTTTTGATAAACGCACGACGAGAAAATGAGCGTCCAGGGCACATCCCAGCCGAAGCTGAGATGGGGGATCCTGGAATGTGTGGGTGCGGCGGCGGATGGGATGCGCGCTTGAGATGTGTATCCCACGCGTCCTGGGCGTGTGTTTTCGCTGACCTTGCGTATTGGAAAATGAGATGACACGAGCTTTGGAGCCCGGAAGCCTCCTCCCTCGGCGGTAGCCCGACTGTGATACGTAGAGATCTTCCCTGGAGGGAAGGAGTCCAGGCTCGTCAAGAGAGATGTCGCGGGAAGGCGGCTAGCACTCGACGGTCAGAGAGGGAAACGGGAGCGCAAAACGCCTTGTAGGATCCGGCTTGTTAGACGCCGAGCGGGCCCTTTGATGACAGAGCCAAGGCACGAGTCTGGGAGTTGAGCCTCACTTTCGCCACCACGTTGAACTGTTACAAGATCCAAGGCATCAGAGTCAGAGTTGGCTCTGATGCTGCTGCTGCATCGACGGGGGGGTCAACCAGGTGCCCGAAGGCTTCGGCATCCCTCAAGGGGGTGTGTGTGTGTGTGTGTGTATGTGTGGCTGCGGGAAGAGGCCAACGGCGGAGCCGACGTTTGAAGGCGGGAAACAGGGTCCAATGTGCGGCACAGCTCGAGGGGGGGGGCCAATGGACGAGGAACTTTGTGTGAAGTCAGACGCTCGTCTAACCTGCTACGGGGCAAGCCTAGAAGGAAGCAAAACAAAAGATAGGACGAGAAGGGCTGAAGGGGGAACGTTGGGCGAGTACAGATTTGGAATCAAAGCATGGCTGGGGATAAGAAGCCAAAAGCCTGGGTGTGGCCCAGCACAACCAGACACTAGCCCTATTTGGTTTCAACTTTCAACTTTCAACGGGCGATTTTGGGTTACGATCAGGGACAGGCGAAGCAACGCGATGGGACAGGGGAGGGGGCGAAGACCCCGAGGCGCTACAAACACGGTGGAGGGTAGTGCGAGCGAGGTGAGTAACAGCAGGCTGGCTCCATGGTCTGCGAGTCTGAGAGAAACAACGGCTATCTATCGTGACCGGGGCTTTTTTTGGCGAATGTGCGGCTTGGTATGCGCATCGGATGATGTCGGTGACAGGTCAGCATGTGCGCAGGTCGGGGTAATTCGTAAGATGAAGACGTCGAGTGCATATCCGGTGGATGGTGAAGGTTGGGGGTGGGGGGAGGACTCTACCGGCGGGCGGGCTAGATAGGCATCCTGGAACACTGGTGCCTGATTTCGCTTAGATACAGAGGTCAGTAGGACGAAATGACGATGTTTGCGGTGTTTCGGGCGGCATGACGGCTGTCGCATGCGAAGAAGTGCAGAATTGTCGAGCAGCAAGGCCCACTCAGGACCGACGGCGACTCCGGCCGACGTGGTGGGAGAGACGGGGGGCACGGCGTTGAGCGGTGGACTAAAGTGGGTACAGGACTTTATGATGGCACCGTGATGGGAAGAGGCCCTACTAGCACTGGTGTCGGTGATGTGGTTCAGTCCTCGGTGGCTTGCTTACTGCGAGGCTGTGCTGGGGCTAAGGAGACAAGGGACATCGTCTCATGCAGGTAGTGTACCTACCTATGGATGATGGCAACGGAGTGAGATGGAGATTGATACCTGCGTATGCATGTACCTACCTACCTCCCTGGATGACGTCCAGTAGCAGGTCGAGGACTGTTGCAGCTTCGGTCGTCGTCCAATCGCTTGCGCTCCTTGTAAGACAACGGAACCCTTACATTCACTGACAATCCCCCGCAAAAAGCAAAATGTCTAGTGTATTCATTTCGCTTGACGAGCGTCCTAAGGAGATGAAGTAAGCTCGTTCGAGGTGCATGGCATGGCCATGATCCCATCTCTCTGTTTTGAGCTTCGCACTCCTGGACTTGTTTACGACATTTGTCATTGAGGGTACAGCTCCCTGGGGCCCTGGAGTCGAACCGAACCCTATCGTCGTGGATGGTCTCTGGTGTGCTGTTTCAGAGCCACGGGCACAAGATAGACATGATATCAGACCGTTATGTTGGAGCATGGAGAGAGGCGCATGCCTGGGTGCACTGCATCTGCATCTGCAGGGTCGAGATCACGTTGCCCGGATCATGACTCCTGACCGGGTTTGGGTTACACAAAAGACTCGCAGCATCGTGCGAGTTGTCGCGTTCTTTTTTTTTTTTTTTTTCTTCTTCATCTCCTTGTCTTTTTACATGGGCGGGAATGTGCGGCAGTCTTTGTGGGGTGTACCGCAGCAGTTTGCCGCGGGTCTTGCATCGGGCCCGACTTGCTCAAGATGCATCGGCCCCAACACGATAGTGGAGAGCATGTGTTGGCTTTGCATCTAACCCACTTGGTCGTTGTCTTTACGGGTTCCTGGGCCCGTTCCTGAGCGACCCGATCGACGACCGGTTGGAAAAAGGCCCGTCTGACTGCGGCCAGCAGTAGTTCATCGATCGGGAGACGGCTTTGGAACGACCGGGCTGAGATAGACAAGACCCCGGGATATGGAGAGTGAGACTAGGTGACGACTGACGAGCGATGCGGACCGCATTGCAACGAAGCCTGGGCTCTATCGATATCATGGAGACGAGGAGGTGACGTGTATCTTTTTTTTTCGACATGGTCAGTGACGGAGGCCAAATCCTAGTCACGACGCTGCAGACGGGCGAAGTGTAAAATGTCGCATTGCAGAAATGCGGTTGCGTGGATGTCGTCAAGCAGTCCTGGCCAGTGTACCTACAGAAGAAGTTGAAGGGAGGGGCATGGGGAGCCACCAGCCAGCACGTGAGGACCATGCCTGCCAGGACCAGTAAAATGGGCCAATCAAAGGCTGGATTTCGTAATGTGGCACATGAACTTGCCCTTTTTGGACAATGTGCATCCCCCGGCTGCTCTTGCCAAATACCATGGTATCGCAACGTTGCTGCCATATGATATGCCCAGGCAACACACGCACCCTACCCGTACCCTCTTGCCCTGCCCTCTCGGGATTTCCCTCCTCTTTCTTTTCTGTCCCGTCTCTCCCCAGAACCTGGGGCTTGGTTGGGTTCATGGATGCGACATGCAGCCGTCCAGGCCCGATCATGGACCATGTCTCGAGGTATCTCTCTCTATGTCGCATTCTCACGTCACAGTAAGTCGCTCTGTCATCCACTACCGCGTCCGCTCGTACCTCCTCCGGCTATGCATTTCTTCAACCACCATCACCACCACCACCTCCACCACCACTACCACCATCATCACCATTACCACCACTTACACGCGCCCATTCCATTCTAAATCCATCCGCTGACTTGCGTCCCGGTGCCTGCGTTGACCGACAACCTGCAACCTCCGTCCCCGGCCTTCCTCTCTGTCATCAACTATTCGTTGACGCTGTTCTGGGCTCCCTCAATCTACCGCGCTAGGCTCTGCACCGCGCGTCAGTACACTCACTACCTACGCAAGTCGATTTGGCGTGTGCATGCAACTACCTCTGGCGCATCATCAAGTCAACTTGGCGAGGCCCCGGAAAACTGAATGCTCAAAGCCAGCACTGGGTGGTGTCAAACAGCCTCGCAGGAACGGAAACCAACAACTCGTCCGACAACACCCAGGAAACCATCGCCAGCATAGGTAGTAGTAGCCTTGACTAAAACACACCGCCCGTACCTACTTTTGATGGCACCCTGTACCAACACCCATACCAATATCAATACCAATACCGGAGCCTTGGGTGGGGAGGGGAGTACTAGTCGATCATAGTCTCAAACATGCGTTTGCATCGGTCGAATGAGAGACTCTCGCCTTGAGACCTGCATTGGCCCGTTTACGGGGATGGACGGGAGCCGTTGCGCCCAAGACGCGCTTGGCCTTGCCATTCTCTGCATTTGCGAAACTCGGACATGTTTACCGCCGTCAACCTCAGCGTCTCCCCTCCCTCCAGCGAGCACTGACATTCACCACCCCCTGCCTGGCGTGGCATGGCATGGCATGGCATGTCATCTCATCTTCAAACATCACCAGGGACCCAGCGATCCAAGAAGGTGCCCGCCGTCGCTCACCAGGTGCCCGGGTCTGATCTTGACATGGCCTCCAATGACGACATGCTGCTAAGCGCGTTTGATCTGACCATCCTCCCGATTTTTGGGGAGAACGTGGGACGTTCGCATACAGAAGCTCCCCGTCGTTATCAGCACCAGCACCGATCGGGCACGTACTGCGGCCAATGGGCGCATGCATACGAGCACCGGGTCCGGTGGAACCTGTACTTAGCGACCAGCACAGCACAGCCTTATCCTGGCAACATGCGGCCGGCAGCAATGGTCATCTCACCTACCATTAATGCATGGCTATTATTTCCCGTCATTGTCAGCACGAGACCGTTTTCTCCTTCGTCTTGCCTACCGACCAGTATGGCACCTCCATCTATATTCGGCACCTCGACAGGGACGACGACTGCCTCCATCTCAGCCCACCCCATGTATCCTGTCTGGGGTACCCTTGTTGTCCACTAAGGATACAGCGTTGTGCTCTTGGCACCGAGTTGATCTGGCTTGGTACTTCCGTACGACGAGGATCCAAAGTGGCCACTCGCATGCCAGCCCATCGCAGTGGAAGCTTTGTGCCGAATCCGGTACGGTACCTGATACGTGGTTCGAACCCCCCCTGACCTACCGTACCTGAAGAGGAAATCAGCCAACTGCCCTGAATCCTGCCGAGGAGGTTTTCCCCTCTTGCTGGGGTTTTTTGCGACAAGCATCGCAGGCCTCAATGTGCGGGCGGCGGATCGTCATCAGAGCTCCATCCATGTCAATTTCAATAGCGCACCGACAAAACAAGATGCCTAGGCCCCTGGCAAATTTGCTTCCTAGGTATCCGAGTCGACAGGGTTCCGCAGTCACTAACGCTCTGGAACGCACGAATTCTATGGAGCAGTTTGCGAGTCTCTGACCAGCATAACCCTTCTCTTAGCGATTGTAGCGTACCCTAATGGGCCGACGACATGGTGCTTGTCAAACCCGCCTCTCATTTGTGGGCATGGCTACTCCGTAGTGAGCTGAAAGATACACGGCATGGACGAAGATGGGGTTCACACTCGATCGCTTCAGAAACTTCTGCCAGGCCAAGGAAGCACTGAACGCACCACCCTACATTGATGTTCCTCATGGAAGGAATTCCGTGGCAGCACCGAGCGACCGAGGACGATGACCACGTTAGACATGGCTAAGCGTGAGAACCCTGTCTCTCTCGCTGCAAAGGTGCAGAATCAGCCTTGTCGTCCAAGACACGATGCTATCTTGGGTTCGTACCCCTCCCTGCCTGCCTGCCTGCCTGCCTGCCTGCCTGCCTGCCTGCCTGCTGCCGTTATTGCCGCTGCCGCCGTCGCTGCAGTGGGTGGTGCTGATGTTGAAGCCGAGTGCAACCAGCCGATAATAGACACTCGGGAGTCTCTGCTTCGTCCTTGAAGCGCAACCATATCGCAAGGCAGCGGCAGTACCATCAACCAGTACCTGGCAGAGAGCAGCAGCGCCTTGATCGGCAGCAACGCGCATGGTGGTGGTGGGGCCTCTCTCTGTAGGTATTACTCTGCTTCCAGAAATGTTTTCTCGGCGCAAATCGCCATGCAGCGGCACCACCCTCTTCCATGTCGACTTGCAGAGGCACATCGCAAAACAAAAACCAATTCGGGTTCCTCGATTCTGTTTCATTCGTACAACCATCCACCCATGCTTATCCCATCCCATCGCGCATCAGCCCTGCTGCACCTCATCAACCCAAGGGATGGGAACAGGGTTGGCAGTGTCCATTTCAAGAGATGATTCAGTCGGGAAGGATGAAGATGACTCTTTCGACCCGGTTCCCCATGGCCGTGCTGTATGTACCCTGACCTGCCCTGGTATCCCAGCATCCATCACACCCCCATCCCCATCCACACACCACCTTTGATGCCCTGTCCAGTACGGAGTACACACACACAACACACACACACACACACACACACACACACGCCCCCTCCTCCCCAGCCCGTTTTTTGGCCTCTCACGCCCTTTCTTCGCATGCTCACTTTTGGTTCTCTCGCATTCTCTCTTCTCACACCTTTTCCCTTGCTGCGCCTTACAGGGCCATGATGGTAGGTGCAAGGCACCTTTTCCTGATCTTTGCCCTGCGCCATCAGGTCCTCTGTATGCATTTCGCTCTAATGCACAAGATGCAGCTTTAGTCATTGGTCTCACTCAGATGACATCCGCCGTCCATTGTCAAGGTCCACTGCTGCCTTAGACCTGGGACGTTTCTCTACGAACTGTCTCCCGTGTGACGGTTGCCAGGCTGCCAGACCTATAAGGCCGTGATGCCTTCGCTCGTTCCCATCTCCCTGTCCCCTATCAGTCCCTGTATAATCCATCACGATCACAATCACTTGAGTTTCCTTTCCTATTTCCTTTGCCTGCCTCGTCTCCCTTGCTTCTTTGCATATTTGGCAGCTCTCAGTCTCACTGGTCATCACGCATCTCGATCCCTTCCATCAAAAGCCAACAACACACCTTCTCGACCAAGATAAACTCGTCCGGACACCCCTCGCACATCACATCAAGAGCCTTCTGGAACCATAAATTACATCGATAGACTCTTTTGTTAGCCAGTTCAACCCTTTCGACCTTCACAATGTGTTATCAAATCGTCGAGCTCTACTCTGCTTGCCGCTGCCTGTACTACCAGCACGCCATCGACAGGTGCGCTGGATATGGGCGCCCAGGACACAGCATCCAGAAGAGAACGATCTTGGTCGGATACGCCTGTAACGCACACTCTCAAGGCCACGGACAATACGCCTCACAATACACATACTCCGACTCTGGCTACCAATCCAGCCACTACCGATGAAACGTTTTGTCTTCGGTGATGGGCTGCTCTTCATGGCGCTCCCCCACGTTGGCGCTCTTCGAGTTCAGCAACTGGGTCACCTACCTCTACTCATTTAGAGGAAGGTCGACCTCTCAGACGCTGCCCCCCTCCCAATTATCTCTACTCTTCGTCGGCCACGACCGGTTGATGTCATCGTCGGCGCCTCCCGATATACGATGACTATCCGTCGATGGCCACCACGAACTCTTCCACTCCCATCATCTCCACTCGCCTCAAATCACTCTACAGCTCTCACGCCCCGCCATGAAATCCAGCAACGAAGTTATCGAAGACAGAGACGAGATCACGAACGTTATGGAAACGTTTTTACGGCTCTTCAGTGGCCGCCACCAGTGCGCACCAAACAAACGACATGATCCACCACGCCCGCGTCCCTCTCCCCGCCTTCTCTCCGGTCCTGCTCAAACATTTGAAATCTATTCCACGTTTTCAGCTCGGGGGATTTATCCGCTCTTTTCTTCCATCTTTTTCATGGGAAAAATTTCCTTCGTTTTCGACACGGGATTTGCATAGCGCTGGCATTGGGTTTTGCATTGGGCGGTTTGGGCGGAGCGCAAGCATACTAGATATGCCTTAACTTCTAATTGGCAGGTCCTCATCTTTCTCTGCCTCCAAGGCATGGTGTGTTTTTGTTTTTTTGTTTTTCCTTCGAGGTTTCTTTATTTTTTTTTTTCTGGCTGGGAGAAGGGCGGGCAAAGAGACGGCATGTTTCGGTTTCAGAGAACCTCGGCAACGGCTTCATTTTCAACTTTTGTATTTTACGGACGGGATTCGATGCATCGGGCGGGTGAGCGGAAGGATACCAGGCGTTCAGGCTCGGAGCAACAGAGGTATACACACCTGTACATGCGATGGACGGCGGATTCATCTGGGTGAGCGAGGCTTCTTGCTATTGTTCATTGTTTCAAACATTTTATACAACCCCCCTCTCTGTTATTTTCTGCGTACTCTAAACGGTTCTGTCTTTCTCCCCCCCCCATTTCTTTTTCTTGCCAAAATCTTTCTCGTTTGTTGCTCTCATATGATTTGTACCATCATACTCGATCAAAGACGGCTCGCTCCGGAAGCAGCGAGGGCAGCAATGACGCGGGCGGCAGCTGGAACATGGACGGCACTGGATGCCGTCGAACGATGGAAGGGCCACGATGTTTTGTTCTCGATTTTACCCGGATGCTAGCCATTGGGTTCTGCTTGATCAAGACTCGACCTTTTGCAACTCATTCAGGAGAGGCGTCACTTTGGATACCCCCACGATCAGGAACGGAGGGGGTGACGGAAGGAGACGAGATGTGTCAGCCAAACCTGCAGGAATTGAGCTGGTTCGCGAAAGGGGCCAAAGCGGGGAGGTGTGGGGGGGGGGGCTGTACTAGAGATGACATTACATAGACAAAGCATAGAAACAAGCCAAAAAGAGGAATCAAACGTAGAGTCCCGGGGCATCCCGGGGAGTACCAAACATCCAATGCCTATCGAATATGAATTGTCAATATCCAAGTGGCAAAAAAACCCCGATCTCAGTGTGGGGGGCAGAGTGACTCTGTAAGGCAGACTACGTGAGGGCAGCCAATTGGGGGTAGGTAGGTAGGGTGTCCCAGAAACGGGAGCAGGCAGAAAGAGGACCAGTTAGGTGGTTGGTTGTATCCGTACATGCCGAGGTTTTGTTACTGACCAGGGGCGCTCTCATTGTCAAAAGAAGAAGGGGGAGAAGAAAAAAAAAAGGACATGGCTTTACTGAATGGGGCACCAAGTTTCGAGGAGGACCGCTGTGCGAGAAGGATTCACGCGAAGCACCCTCGGGGTGTGGTGGGGTGAACTTTATTTTGAGGATGACGGGCAACGCAAGATTTGGTATCACCTGTTGAGAGGTGTGGGGGGGGCGTAAGGGTAGGGGAAACTGCGGCGTTGAGCTCCCCATCACTTCAGGTAGATACCCACCTACCCAGGCACCAGTGTCAGATGCGGGCATCTCTAACACGCCATTGGCTGGCGGGTCGACAGGCGGAAACTCGGACAGGGGTTTTTTGTCTTTCTTTCCTTTACGGATATTTCCCAGTGATATGAGGAAGAGTAAGGACAGGGTGAGGGAAGGGGAGGGGGGAGAGGCACGGGCGGATAATTACGAGAGCAAGATTACGGGAGGGTCGATGGGTTTGTCTCTGGCGGCGGTGGTTCAAGGTGCTGACGTTTGAATGACGGGCGGGAGGATGAGGCTCCGGAGTCGAGTGTGACGCGACACGGAGAGGATGACGAGAGGCGGGCAGGGGTGCGAAGGGACGACGGGTACCTGGACAATACAAGAGATGGGAGGATACGGGATGGTGGGATCACATCTCGGATTCGAAGAGGGGACTGAAGAAGGGGGGGTGGTCGGAATGGGATGGCAGGTTTCTCGACATGGGAAAAAGAAAGGAATTAAAAAAAGTGATATCGAATCGGTCCATTGAAGATGATTGTGTCTCCTGGGCGGGAGAGGAGGGGAAAACGGTGTTGTGTGGTTGGTGCGCTCTAGGATCGGATCCCCGGGGGAGGGACAGAGTTTCCAAAAATAAATGTATTTTTAGATTGTGCCGGGCGCGCGGGCGGGAGGATGAACTGGGAAGGGGGGGGGGGACAGATGTGTGGAGCCACTGCCGCGGCCATCGCGGCAGATGGGCCGTGTCGGAAGGAGAGGATAAGCGACAGGAGAGAGAGGGCGCCTTGTTTGGGAATAGCCGCATTTGGACCGCGAAACATACAGGGTGGCAGGGGTAAGTTTTTTCCCCCTATGATGTTATCCCCCATAGCTGACATCATGATAGAGGGGGAATATTCACCAAAAGTGAAGTTCTGTAGTAGGGGGGTGAGCATTAGTTACCTAACAGGGGGAAAAAACTTCGGCCGGATACCATCGTACTTGGATGCGTGTGTGTGTGTGTGTGTGTGTGTGTGTGTGTGTGTGTGTGTGTGTGTGTGTGTGTGTGTGTGTGTGTGTGTGTGTGTATGCGTGCGTGCGTGTATGACAGGTGAGCCGGTCGTGCGGGGGAGGTTTAGTTGATTTGCACGGGTCAAAAGGTGGTTTGTTTATTGGGGGGTGTGTGTGTGTGTGTGTGTGGGTTGGGGTCTAAAAATGAACTCTGCCAAGGTGGGTTGCAGCAGCGAGAGAGAGAAAGAGATAGAGAGGTGGGAAGATGCGAATGACTAGCGAGCTCTGTTCGGTCTGCACGGGACTTTGTCTTCGCTTTTCCCCTCCTTTGGGGATGGATTCATTCTTTTTTGGATACCGAGACACACTTGGTCAAGAGGGGGAATGGGAGGGGATTGCAACGTGGGTGGTTGTTTTGCCGCTGCCGCGCTTGGTGGTACAGTCGGATGCCAATTATGTGCATCCAAGAACGGGTATAGCAATCGGGGGAAGACGTGTATGTGTGAGTGTGTGTGTGTGTGCGTATGTGTGTCGTGGGAAGTTGAGTAAGTGGACGGGGGGGCGGTGAAGGGGGGAAGAGGTACGTAGTGAGGTGAGATGAGTGAGGGAGAAGGGGGGGTGGAGTGAGTGAGATCATCAGTGGTTCTTCTTTCCTTTGCTTAAACGACAGACGCGACAAGGCGCAAGCAAGAAGCGCCGCCTATGGCGTGTGTGTGTGTGTGTGTGTGTGTGCGTGAGTGTGCTGCGACTGCGGCCATTTGGACCGGCTTGACGCTAGGGCTCCGTGTCCCTCTCTCTCTCATCTTGGCAGCCTAATCATGATGCTGCGGATGGCAGCTGGAATCGACGGCGCTGGCGGAGGACGAGGTGCCGCACTGCGTCTTCGGGAAGCTCTGGTCGAGGTCACGGTACATGCTGAGGTTTCCCGGGTGGACGGCAAGACATGATCATCCCCCGATCTGCTACAACGGAATCCAGCGATATGGATACGTCGCACCGGAGCAAGGGGGTGGGGGTGGGCATAACATGAGATGCAGGCCTCAATTTTTAGATGAGGAGAGTAGCATGTTGATCATCGTATAATTTGCCCGAGACCAGATACCCCTGTTCGAACTCATCTGAACTATCTTGTAGCCGTATGCAATGCAGGCCTCGGGCTTCGAGGGCCCAGGGATACGGTTGGTGGTTTCCCCCGTTGTTTGTTCGTCACTTCTCACCATACACGGTGAAAGGGGGGTACTGGTTTTCTTTGGTGTTTTATTTCATCTTTTTTTTTTAATCTTTTTTTTATTTTTTTTTAGTCCTGTGATGCGGTGCCGGACGGCAGCGCATGGCCGTGACGTGCATCGGACAGAGGAAGCCAAGGAACCCAATCAAGCCTGGAGGATTCAAACAGATGGAGATACCAGCCTCCGGGAGGCGCCTGAAGGAACGAGGCACGACTGGAGGAGGGACGGCTGTTCGATGGGTTTCCGAGCGACTGCACTGCGGAAGGATTCGGCCGAGTGTGGGTGACGGAAATGAATCGAGCAGACGTCGACCGAGAGGGTGCAAACAAAAACATGCAATCACATTTCCCTGATGGAGTAGCGCGTAGCCGAGAGCGCGGAGGGGAACCCGGGACTTCTGTCAGACACCATCGATACTTGCAAGGCCCTTCTCCTCTCGGTTGTGTTACATCCCCCTCCCTGCCGCCCCCTCCCGGCTAGGCAGTCGAATTGTTGTGCCATGATATGTTTTGTTGTATTTTACCCTTGATACTTGCGAGCCCCGGTGTGTCTCGACGGCTGTTGCGACGTAGCAGGCGGGCGTGCGGGCGTATATGCATGTGTGTGTATGTGTGAGTGTGCCGTACGACTTTTCCTTGGATGATGCAGATGAAGGGAAGGATTCCGGGATGCGATGCCAAATTATTGGAAGGATTCTAATTTTGGGGGCGAGGCGGGAGACCGGGCTCAGCGCCGCTACATCGCTTTGCCGAATAGGGAAGTAAGGAAACAGAAGGAGGTGCATCAAAGGAGGAGGCAGAGGCAGAGGCAGAAGCATAGGCAGAGGCAGAGACGGGTAGTGGTGGTGGTGGTGGTGGTGGTGGTGGTTTCGGTTTCCCTCTTCCCTCCTGATTGGGGATGTTTCGGGCGACGAAGAAGGTGCTGCCAGGCGGTCGACCACGCAGAGTCGTCCGCGGTCGTCCGGGAGGCCGGTCGAGCTGAGCATCGTTCCGGGCCCATGGAAGGGTTTGTATGCGGCATGTTTCGCCATGTGCATGCGTGCATAACCTAGGTAGGTACGAACGAGGTCCTCATCATCTTACTTCTGCCGGCCATGACTGACACAATTAGACTACGTGCATGCGTCAAAGTGTAGAAACGAGACTTTTGCATAAGTAGTGTTCTGCAGCAGACCGGGATACACCGCGTGTTCTGGCACCGGTGAGCTGGAGAGACGCGCATGATTGGCGCTTGCTTGTATGGGGACGCATCGCATCGCATCGCATCTCTGGCCAGTCGCAGCCATCGCCAATCCCAGCGGCCGCCGAGGCCTGGTTCCTGAAGATTCCCTCCTCAATCGGGAACCCGGTTCGAGACGCGACGTTGCCTGGGCCTGCCGGTCGTTTGCCTGGAATGGGGTCCGCGGGGGGGTGGACAGGGAGCAGGCGAGCAGCGCCGCTCAGGGATCATCACTGTCAGGTGGACGGCACTGGGCACTAGGGAAACACCCTCCCCCCTTGTCGACGTGGAGCATAGACGTTCGTTTCTTTGGGGGGGGTCATGAGGTCAGCTGTGGCTGCGTGGTGAGGCAGACGGTAGGCGTGACAGGTGAGATGGAGGCTCAGTCATTCAAGGCAGGTGTGTAAGGTGTACAATGTATATCGTAGGGCGCAAGACCAGAACGGGTGAGTGGCGTGGACGTGGACGAAGGACCACGAACGGTCTGACGTGTGTTGTGCCATGGGCGAGTGCGAATGCGAACCGTAGTAATCGGTAAGGAAGGAGCCGCCGCTTGTCGCGGGGACGGTGGCGGTAGGATTCAACAGGATCGTTGGGGGATGGGCTTCGGTCTAGAGTGACGGGCCCTGTTTGATTACATAGTAACGAGCTTGGGGGGGATGGCGCAGGGGAGCACAAGCCTGTTATAGCATAAAGTCACATGGCTGTATGCTTGGTTCATTGCCCTGATATACCCGTAGTGTCGTTGGTAGATCGGCCATCGATGACAAATCCAAACTTGGGATGGAGGGAGAGTTCCTCCCCCAATGTAGTGTAGGTACGGCAGTCTGAAGGGGCCGCTCCGGCGGCAACTGCCACAGCGGTCACAGTGAGGGTGGGGGAGGCCCCATTAACGGAGGACGCCCGGTTCGCGTCGCGTCACAGTCGCGCCCTTCGTCCCGCAACGTCACTGCGAACCTCGGACCTTTGAACGTCCACCACGGCACCAGCCCATCGTCCGCCGGCCCCGACCCTTCACTTGTCCACCGGCTTTCTTCGCAAAGACTTGTAAAGACCCGCCGAGACGAGACGAGATGCCACTTCTCCTTGCTTCCCCGCATTAGCTAGCTGGCTGCATACCGTACCCTTCCTCCCTCTATCCGGCTTCTCAGACGAACAATAGCTTGCTTGCTTGCTTCATTGATTTGACCCCCCCACGTGAGTACCTGATAACACCATTCACGTGACCTTGAATAACATGGTTCAGATACCTGCATCTCACCAAGACCTTTCGCGTCTCTCATCCCGTTGCAGAATCCTTCATCGCCCGCACCTTTCCAAAGCTGTTCCGCTGTCTGGCTAGGACCCTTGACTTGATTCCCGCGCTTCAAGGTCTCCGCATTATACGGGAGACATGGCGCCTCCCGCCCAACTTCCCCGCGTCCGCTCTTCAGAGGCGTCAATAGAGAAGGGCCGCATGGCCTACGCCGACCAACGCTTCCGCGTCGCCCTCGAGCACTTCACCCTCGTCGCCGGGAACTGCCTCTGCTCGAATCCCCGTGGTAGCGGCCCGGGGAGCTCCCAGGGGACCGGGTCGGGGGCCGACCACCAACAGCGCCGCCGGCGAGAGAGGTGTACCTGCCGAGACTTTGGTCGGGCCGCGGCTCGGCACACCCGCGAGAGGGGCAGCGTCTACGCCGAGGCCACCAAGGAGTGCAAGTGTGGCGCCGAGAAGACGTGGGGCCGCTGTCACCGCGAGAGTCACGTCCAGGCGCTCGACTACCGCGCCGCCTGCTTCGAGAAGATGGGGAACCTGGACAAGGCGAGGAGAGATGCCGAGTGGCTGTTGGAGATCGCGCCGCGGAGGCTAGAGGTCGGTTACCAATGACCCCCCCCCCCCCCCCCCCGCTGTCCCCTTGCCCGGGACTCGCTGTGCTGGCGACGTGGGCTGACTAGCTCCAGGGCTACATGAGGCTGGGCAAGATTTACAGGCTCGAGAAGAAGCCAGAGATGGCGTGGGCCGCGTGGTGTGCCGGCCTCGAGGTCGGCCAGAAAGAGGGGCTTATCGGCACGCCCAAGTACGAGGTACGTGACGTGGACGAGCTGGTCGCCCGACCAAGTCTCTGCTGACCGCCTCTGCAAGCAACTCCGCAAGATACGGGGACCGCTACATAAGCACTTTTGTCGGAGGGATCCTCTCGAGCTGCCAACCGAGCTGGTCGAAAAGATCTTTTCCTATTTCGAGTTCCACGAGTTATGGTGCGTCACCTCCGGCGCCTTGATTCCGCGAGACGCCTCTGCTCTTACAGCCCCATCTTCCTGACATCTTCGCAGCCGAGTATCGGGAGTTTGCAAACGATGGGACCACTTCCTCGACACCCACCCGTACATCTGGCGCGAGGTCCACTTCCCGACCCTGAACCCTCAGAAGCCGCCCAAAGTTTCGTTTCTCAAGACGCTGCGGAAGCGCACCGGCGGCGGTGCCCGCAGCCTCGTCATCCCCAACGCCCACTCCTTCCAGCTCAACGAGAGCAAGTGGCTGTCGCTCATCCAGACGACGAACCCGCAGATGACGACCCGCCTCGAGATCGGCTACATCAAGCGCAACTTGGACAACGGCGGCTGGGGCTACCATCTGCCGCCGAAGCCGGCCTTCTTCCAGGGCGTCAAGGAGTTGCGGTTCAGCTTCGACGAGCCCACTAGGCCGGCGTACCACGGCCGCGGCGGCCCGCAGAATTTCGTCTGGCAGTTTGTCCAGCGGGCGCGCGAAAACCTCGAGGACATACTGCTCTTCGGCATGTATCTGCAAGACCTGGAATGGCCCGAGCTGCCTCGCCTGAAGGTGCTGCAGTTGACCGGGCCTCTCAAGTCGCTGATGAACCAACTCACGCCCGAACGGCGGATCAACCCTGTAAGTCCGTCCTCGTCCACCGCCGTCTTGTGAAAGATGCGAACTGACTGACGCAACCCACCGCTAGTTCGCCCTCGCCCGGGCCACACCGAACCTGGAGCAACTGTACATGGACAACTTTGGCGTCTTCACCGGCCTCGAGTCCCTGTCGCCGCCCGACGACTGCTGGTCCCTGTGGACGCGCCTGCAGGTGATCAAGCTCGGCAGGGCCTGCGGCGCCCTCTCCACGGGCGACAAGCGCCACTTCCCGCCCCTCCACCCGTCCTCCTTCCGCGTCCTCGACGCCCGCGCCGTCCACCAGGGCAACCACGGCGACTGGCTCCCGCAGCAGCTCCCGCTCGACTACTCGGGCTACCCGGCCGCCACGGGGCCCGACTCGTCGGCGCCCCTGGTCACGTACCCCAACCTCGAGCGGCTGTGGATGCCGCGCCTGCCGCTGAGCGTCGACCTGGCCACCGTCCTCCTCGAGCCCGCCATCCGCTCCGGCCGCTGCGCGAGCTGGGCCTCTGCTGGCGCCAGGACCCGGGCCGCTTCTTCCCCGGCGCGCTGGGCTGGCTGCGCGGCGCGCCGTCGGTGCGCACCTTTGGCTTCTTCAACTTCGACTTCGAGTCCCACGCCGCGCTGACGCGGGACCCGGCCCACCGCGCCGTCGACCCGACCGACCTGCTGTTCGAGTTCCTCGAGGCCTTCCCGAACCTCGAGGTCCTCGAGCTGCACTCGGAGCTGTGCGAGCCGCGCCGCATCGCCGCCGTCATCGAGCGCGTCGCGCGCCTCGGCCGCCTGCGCCGCGTACACCAGAGCGCGCTGACGGGCGTGCCGATGGACCAGCTTCGGGCGTCCTGCGAGGCCCACGGCGTCGAGCTGGTCTACGGGGGCTGGGACCCCCTGTTCCCCGTGCCGCTGGAGCCTCTGGACCCCGTGGAGCCGGTTGAGGCCTGACGTCGGACATGCTGGCGCCGAAGGACGACTGAAGGGGTGGTCGTCGTGGATGTAATTCTTTGTCTGTTTTGGTGACGCGGGTGGGGGCGGAACCCGGCCTCGGAGCATTAGGCGCAACGGGACGGGGAAGCGCCTTGTCTTACATATACGGAAAGGGTACATACATCATGGGAGGAACGCAAATCTCGATAGGACGCGTGAACGAGTTGAGACACGGGTCAGGGAACTCACTGTGGGGAGGGATGATTCGAGAGAGAGCGTTCGCGGTCCGGTCGAACAAGTCAGAAGCAAAAACAAAAAGAGAAAAACAAAGAAAGAAGAGATCAAAGTGAATTAGTCTGGTTATTTCAAGCTCTCGGCTACATTGTGTGCAAGAAAAGAGAGAAGAAGAGAAAGGAACCCCTCGGCGGAACGCATACAGGCCATCGCTATCGTGATACTGTGGCTGGGGTCAAGGAGGGGGGATTCGCAGCTGGATAGTAACGACCATGTCGAACATCTCTCATGGCCGTGGGGGGAAATGAGTGTCATCTCTCTCTCTGTGTCTCTCTCTCCCTCTGTGTGTGTGTATGTGTGTGCATGTGTGTGTGTCTGTCTGTCCGTCTCTCTTCCCCCCCTATTTGGCATCAAACTCCCGCTTCCCAGATCCCTACGCCTGCCGCACCCCCTCCCTTCTCGCACGACACTTATCCCAGCGCAGTCGTCGCCCTTGACCTTGTTTTCTTCCACGCGCCAGTTCGGATATCCCGTGTCCGAGATATACTTCGTTTCCTCCCGGAGGAGAAAACGTGGGAGAATAATGGAGAGAGGGAGGAAGAGAGAGAGAGGAAGAGAGAGAGAGAGAGAGAGAGAGAGAGAAAAGGTATGCAGTTTAGTCGTATTATGGCGATTATGGGGTGAGGGAAAATGGGTATCGGAGAAAGACTCCCTGTAGCTCCAAGCAATTTCATTAAATGAAGGGGGGGAAAAGGATAATAAAAGGGTTGAACCGGCGGTCCGTTACCGAGCCGGTGAGGGAGGGACGGCGACGGTGCCCGAGATGAGACTCTCCATCTCCCACGGGCTGAGCGTGCTCCGTCTCCTCGACGCGACCTTGCTCGCGCGCCTTTCGCGCTTGCGCCTCGTGGGCTGGAGCGGCGACTGCTCTTGGCCCTCGACTTGCGGGAGGTCGCGCTTGATGGGGTCAAGGTCTCGGTCTGCCCCTGTCCTTGCGGGAGAGCCATTTGCTTGTTCTGGCTCTGCCGGTACGGCCACGATGGTCTCTGGTGGAGGGGGAGCGGGCATGGGCTGCTGCTGCTGCTGCTGCTGCTGCTGCTGCTGTTCCCGCGTTGCGGGGATAGATTTGCCAAGGGCGCCGTCGCGGGCAGCCTTGAGCTTTGCACGGACCCGTGCGGCATCGGCCTCGCGCTCCGAGGCGGCAAGCTTGGCCGCAATAGTGGCCAGCGTCAGGGGGCTCTGCTGTGGCGGCGGGTCCGAAGGACGAGGTAGGGGAAGGCGGGAGGGAACGCGGCGCAAGGGGGTGCGGTGTGGCGATGCGGCTTTGCTGCTGCTGGGCTGCATGGCAGGGGCAGGAGGCTCACCGTCGCAGCTCTCCTGGCTGGTCTGGCTCTCCTGGCTCTCCTGGGAGACTGCACGGACCGTGGACAGGGTCTCCTTTGGTGCGGATACCGCCGGAGCCGCTGCTACTAGACGTGGTGGCTTCGGGAGCTTGCGGGCGGTTGGTGTTTGGTCCACTTCAGGAGGAGGGGTTCCAGACGGTGTGAAGAGGGGCGCGCCGTTGTGGGTCGAGTCGGATTCGACCGAAGCCGCAGAGATGGTACGGTAGCGGTCATCGGCCTGCTGCGAAGGCTTCTGCGGAGACCTAGAGACCTGGACGAGATGCGGGGGTGGCTTGGGGGCGGTCTCGACGGTACGGATGGTACGGGTCTTCTCCTCGGCCATTGTGCGGTAACCACCCTGCTTCTCGCGTCTCGGTCGTGCATCGCGGTTGCCGGCAGATGCCATCTCGCGGAGCGGACTCAGCTGAGGAGGGGGCGGCAGAGGGGGAGAGCTGACCATTGCAGTGGATTGTTGGAGGATCTGCACGTTAGGCTCCTCGATATCAAGATCTTCGACGTCAACATCCTCAAAGATGCTCGACTCCCGGTCGCTCTGCTGGACTTCGTCGTCGTACTCCTCTTCGTGGGGAGCCGCATAGTGTCGGTCAGGAGCGGGAACAAGGTGCAGAGACTCGACTCTGTGGGGGGCAGGGCAAGGGGAGTCGGGCATCGCCTCCTCTTCTTCCTCGTCTTCGGCTTCGTCCTCGTCTTCGTCCTCGTCCTCGAGATCGGCAGTGCATTCCTCTTGGACGCAGGACAACTCCTGCATGTCCACGCCGCCCTGCTGCGTCTCCTCGACGTCACGCACGCGCACGGGGCTAAGACGAAGACCCATCTTGAGCTCCTCCATGTTGACTGACTTGCCGTCGACAACCATGCGCCGACGCCAGCCATCGATGAGATGGACGGCCTCCTGCCAGCGGCTCTCCATCTTGACCCAGCCAGCACGCAGGCGAGCAATCTCCTCCTCGCGGACCTCGACCTCCTCAATGGGGGCGAACGAAGGGTTCGTCAGGATGGAGCGGAGGTGTTCGAGAATGGCGTCCAGCTCCGAGGCCATGTCCTCAGCCGTGGGCAGGGCGACGGCATACCCGTCGCCCTGACTTGTCCGGACATCACAGCCGCTCATCTCACGTAGGCTCTTGGTCGTCCGTCGGACCAAGCCTAGAAGGGCCTCGTTCTCTTCGCTGAGGCTTCTCGCCAGGCCTGTCAGGAACTCGTTCGTCTCGCTGCGGAGGTCGTAGTTGGAATCGTCAGTGCTCGTGCCAGCCTTGCCCTGGCGTCGGGGGGACACCTTCTCCTCGCCCTCGCCGGCGACGACGCTGATGACGGTGACGGAAGAGCTCTTGGCGGTGCCTCGGGGACGACCAGCGTCACCGAGTTGCTTTTTCAGGCCGTCAATCTGGCGGTCGCGGCGGCGGACCTCGGTCGCACAGGAGGCGCGCGTCTGGGCAACGAGTGTCTTGGCGCGCGCCACCTCCTCCTTGAGCCCGCGGACAGCAGCGTCGGCTGACTTGAGCTGGGTGCGTAGCGTGTTCTCGGTGGCCTCGCTGATGTCGAGTTTCCGTTGGGTGTCGGTCTGCTTCTCCGACAGACGCGATAGGTCGTTCGTGTATCGGAGGTTTTCGGCTCGGACGTTGCGCAGGGTAGCGGAGAGGTTCTCGCGGTGTTCGGCGTCGCGCTTCAGGAGGGGTAAAACAACATCGTCTCAGTACGGTGGTCTCTTCTCTTCAATGCAATGAGGGGTGAAGGGGGATTGAGGGCACACGCACGTCTCTACGCAAGATCAAGTCATTGACAATGCTCATGACCCTGCCCATGGTAGCCTCGGTGCCGCCCGGATTGTCTTCCGGGTCGGCGAAGTTGATTGTCTGGCCATCACGGAGGAGTCCTCGCGAGAGCAACTGATTGTTGATGTACAGCGACGCCGTACGCAGGTTTTCGTTGTCTGCCATGGCGGTGGACGGTGTATGGGAATCGCTTTGCTAGGGGGGGGGATTCGCTCTGGGTCAACACATAAACATACACACATAGGTATGCGGAGGACAGGGAGGTAAGAGGAATGGCTGCTCGAAAGCTTGTGACTGAAGACGAGAAGCCTCGATAAAGGAAGTGCCAGGCTTTGATCGGAGCTTATGCAGGACGGACCAGCACCCTTTTTCTGCGTGATGTTCCGGAAGGAAGCCGGTGTGGTTGTGTATTTTGGGCGCGTGTTGCGTTGCCATGTCACCCCACGTCGCTAAGTAAACAAAAATTTGGCCAACTCATAGCGTCACATTGGGTCCTGGATCGCATCTGCGGGGCTAGCCGAGATCTGCCTAGCGGCTCACTTGTCAATTCATGCGTCCCCTCTGCATCTCCCCTTATCGCATTACTCGAGCGTCTCAGTAATCTTTCTTTTCTTTGTTCTCTTTATTTTGTACCGACTTTTTTCTTTTTTCTTCTTTCGTCGGTCCGCAACCTGGGGAAACAAAACAAAACAATCTTCCTCCCTTCCCTTCCCTTCCCGCCTTGTTTAGGTATGGCCTACAACCCGACGGCACTCGGGCAGTCGGCGGAACCCCTCGTGCACGATGTGTCGGGAGAGGTTTGGCACCCTTTGTGGGAACAGGAGTGCGTCTTTGGGCCCGACGTCTTTGAGGATGTCATGATGAACCTGGTCAAGAACCCAAACATCAACTCGTCATGGTTGTTTCGCGCCGACATACTCCACGATTCCGATCCAGCCTGGACGCCTCCACCACCACCACCACCACCCCCCACGTCCGACACCCCGGAAGAGGATGATGCCGCACAAGCTGTGCGGCAACCCGTCCCTGTTGCCTTCAGGGATTTTCACATCCATCGCCTTCTCGTCCGTAGGCTAATCCCGCGCAACACTCGCCGGGACGACCCCCTGGACCAGACGTGCGTCTTCGCCTCCTGTACCCCAGATGCTACCAAGACCAGGTCCCTGGTCGTCTACCTTCCCCACGTGTCTTCTCCCGACGACCTCCCCTTCTACCATCCCAAGGTCCGGGGCGTCGCGCACCTTCACGAGTGGGATGCTGCGCGCGCCGTGGGAACCGTCTCCATCCACTACCTGCTCTACGACGAGTCCGACCTCGCCGTCGACAAGCTGCTGAGGACTGCCCGCATGCTGCTGCAAGCGCTCTGGAAGCATGGCCAAGGGCGGGTTCAAGGCTACACCAAGCGAGTGCACCATGACCTAGTCATCCCGCAGGCGCGCTTCCAGGACCGCTATACCGAGCTCAAGCTCAAGTATGCCAAGGACCTGGTGGAGAATTGGGCCGAGACGACGGACCCTTCCAAGCATGTCTTTGAGGATTTAGGTATTGCTGCTTTTCTGACGGAGCTCTGGGCCGACATGTATAAGGACCGGCCCTTCCCCGGCTTTGTCGACATTGGCTGCGGCAACGGCCTCTTGGTACATCTCCTGATACGAGAAGGCTATTCTGGATGGGGCTTTGATGCCAGAGCGAGAAAGTCATGGGCAAAGTACAACTCGGTCCAGAATGGACGACACTCCCTTCAGGCCCTGGTTCTCCTGCCCGATGTCGTCTCCGGGCCATCCTACGCTCAAGGCGAGGAGCCCGTCTTGGACCTGGCAAAGATCCACAACGGCGCGTTCCCCAAGGGCACCTTCATCGTCTCCAACCACGCCGACGAGCTGACACCGTGGACACCGATCCTCGCGACCCTCTCCGAGAGCCCCTTCATCATGATCCCCTGCTGCAGCCACGGGCTGGGCGGCCAAAAGTACCGTCCGCCGCCTCCGCGTGACAAGACCAAGTCGCAGTCGACGTATGCCTCGTTGGTCGACTGGGCCGCGCAAATCGCCGAGGACTGCGGTTGGCTCGTCGAGACGGAGATGCTGCGCATCCCGAGCACGCGCAACACCGCCATGTTAGGACGGGAGCGGACGCGGCCTGTCGAGGAGGTGAATATCGACGGGGTGCTGGCCAAGTATGGTGGAACGGCGGGCTATTTTGAGAGCGCGGCAAAGTTGACCAAGACTGAAAAGGGGCATTAGACCACACACTACTCTTGAAAAGCGAGACCTTGGAAGATACCCCCCCCCCCCCCCCCAATTGATGCACTGTTCATTATCCTTGTACAACGTTGCCTCTTTTAGTTTATATATATAGAAAGTGTCAGCACTGAATTGGTTGACAAACCAGCACAGTGCCTCGAGAGCATCAGTACCTATATACCCGTCGCAAGTAACCACGCGGCATTGGTCAAATCATCCCAGCCAGCTCCTGGATTCTCTTCCTCGCAGCCTCTCTCACCTCAACAACCACCTCTCCAGCCGGCTTGATTTCTGTGACGAGTCCCACCCCGGCTCCCGCCCACTTCCCAATCATCTTCTTGCCCTCTTCCTCGCTCCACCGCGTACGCAAATGCTCTCGGCTCTCCTCCACCGTGGCCGTATCGCCGCCGAGCGCGCGGGACTCGCTGTGGATGGCGCCCACGACGGCCCGGCCGTCGTACTCGTCGTTCCAGAGCTTGCTGTCGACGAGCTTGTCGTGGAAGTGGGACTTCCAGGTGCTCACGCCGCCGTCCCGCGTGCGCACGATCATCTCCTTGTGCAGCTGCGCGGACGCGGCCTCGTCCGTGGCGACGAAGCGCGTGCCCATGACAAACCCGGCACTATCCATAAACACGGGTTTCTTCAAGTTTTAGTTTAAGAATCAATGGTCCAAACCCAAATTAGGTCGTATATAATATCTATTCTAGAAGAACAGTATCTTATGCACCTTATGTACTGGAAGACTGATCGGCGGTTGCACAAAGTCTTTCTAATCTCGGGAATGGTGAAGCATGGGTCCGTAGTTAGAGATGAGATCGTCCCCATTGG
>NW_007361014.1:319583-457714 GCF_000149035.1 Colletotrichum graminicola M1.001 | reverse complement strand
CCCTGCCGGCGGAGCGCGGCGATGATGTCGCCGTGTGGCTTAGTCTCCAGGTGCGGGGCGAAGAGCCAGGCCGCCGCGACGCGGTGGCGGGCGAGGATGGGGAGCACGTTGGTGTTGAAGCGGGTCGCCGTCTCGTGGGACGTGATGAATCCCACGCCGAGAGGGAGGGCGCTGGCGCCGGCGCCTTCGGCGGCTGGCAGCGAGAGCAGCGCGCGCGCCCGGACGAGGTTCTCCTCCAGCTCCGTCAGCTGGGCGGAGGACTCTGAGAAGTCGAATCCCGCGGCGATGAAACCTGACGAAAACTTGTCAGTCTCCAGGTCGGGCCGATCGACGATGGGAAGCTAGCGTAGCTCCCCTTTGTCCCTCTCCCCCTCCCCCTCCCCCTCCCCCTCCTGAGTCCAAGGGAGGAGGAGGATGGGGGGAGGGGCGGGTGTCCTTACCGAAACCGCCGGCTTTGTGGACTTCAGTTGCCATGGCGGCGCCGGCCGAGCCGAGCATCGGCGCGTTGATGATGACGGGCGTCTCGAGGTGGGGAAACCACGAGACTAACCTGGAGGACGACATGTTTTAGGTTGTTTACTTGGCCCTTTGTTCTTACTCGTTTCCTCAACAGCTTAGCTTCCTTTTTGTTGTTGTTGTTTTTGTTTTTCTCATGAGGGTCGCGAGACAAAATGCTGTCTCACACAGAGGAGGGGAGGGTGTTTAATAGTCTGGGGGGGGATGACCTAGACAGACGGGCGCGCGCACGAGTGAGACTGACTGTGCGTAAGCAGAGTTTAAGCTGGTGGTACCTAGGTAGGTAAGACAAAAGAAGATCTGACGTGCGTCTGTCATACGGATGATCTCCGAGAACGAACGCGGCTCCAGCGGGAGAGGGGGGGTTTCGAGGGCGTGTGCTCCCATACGTTCCTCTGTCGGTGCGACCTCGGGTATAGAGGGCACCGATCCAGTATCTCCGCGGAGAAGCGGGGCCGAGACACCCGCGGCATCCGCCGGGGTAACGACTGCGCAACGTGCCATGCCCGGTGCAACCAGGCCGTGGAAGATGAGGTCCAACTTGCAGGTATTGCAATGATGAAATACACAATGAACCATGATTCAAAGTCGGTGGTATGTAGGGTGCCTCTGCCCGGGTCCCCGGTTCCAATGGCATGATACGGCTCGCATCGGATCAGCAGATCAAGTCCCCCCCCCCGGATGCCGTTGCCCGGAAAGCCCCAGCGAAGGGGGGAAGACGTCCACTTCTTTCCAAAAGAAGATTGATGTCGGACGTTCCCTCGGAGGAAACGAAATGCGTCCAAGACTGTTCTACGTAACCACATCTATGCGTAAATAAATGACCGAGTCGGGCAAAGACGTCATCTATGCTTCCTAACGCCTCCAAGACGACAAGCCGCCCTCAGGACCCGCTCAATAGTCGTGTCTCTCCCGTCTACCCCCCCTATATCAAATACAAAAAAAGCCCATCACGCCGCGAATATCTTCAACAGGCCCTCCATCGCGACGTTGCCGCCGCTGAACACCAGCCCCAGGTCCCACCCGGCCTCGCCCGCCTCCCTCTCGACCATGGCCCTGAAGTCCTCGTTGAACAGCGCGACGGCGAGGGGCACGGCGCCGCTCGGCTCGACGACGAGCTTGAAGCGCTCGAGCACGAGCCTCGTCGCCGCCCTGATCTCGTCCTCGGACACGGCGAACACGGCCTCGACCAGCCGGCGCTCGTAGATGACGCCCCAGGGGTGCCGTCCGACCGGCGTGCGCAGGCCGTCGGCGATGGTCAGCGTCTTGACCGCCTCGACGCGCTTCCCGGCCTCGATGCCGCGCCTGCAGTCGTCGGCGCCCTCGAACTCGGGCTCCGCGCCGAACACCCTGATCCCCGTGCCCTCGCAGCTGAGCGCGACGCCCGAGAGCATGCCCCCGCCCCCGCACGGCGTCATGATGGCGTCCAGGCCCTTGCCGTCGCCGCCGTCGGACCGGGGCAGGCCCGTCGAGTTGAAGGTCGGGCGGGCGGCCGAGTGCCCGGCGGCCATGAGGTCGCGCACCTGCTCCTGCAGCTCGAGGCCCATGGTGCCCTGGCCCAGCATGATGTCCGGGTGGTCGTAGGGCGGGACGAGGCGGGCGCCGGTCTCGGCGATGACGCGGTTGGCGACGGCCTCGCGCTCGACCGAGGTGCTGCCGCTGAAGACGACGTTGGCGCCGTACCCGCGCGTCGCGGCGATCTTGTTGGGCGGCGAGATATCCGGCATCACAATGTGCGCGGGGATGCCGCTTTCTCTGGCCGCGAGGGCGAGAGCCTGGGCATGGTTCCCTGGGGGAGGGGGGTCTCGTCAGCCTTTTGTCGACTGCACATTGATACCTCTCATGCTCTCTCTTCCCCCCTTTTTCTTCTGTTGTCTCGGGCGCGATTGCGCAACGGGGCCGCCGTACCTGAGCTGTGCGTGACGACGCCCTTCTCCTTCCCACCGCCCTCGAGCCAGTCGGGCTCCTGCTTCAGCCGCTCGACGGCGTGGAACGCGCCGCGGACCTTGAAGGCGCCGATGCGCTGCAGGTTCTCGCACTTGAACCACAGCCTGAGCACGGGCTTGGCCGGCGTGCGCCCTTCCCACTTGGTCCCGTCGAGGTCCTCGGCGCTCCGGGGCGTCGACGCCAGCGCCGTCAGCGTCTTGTTTGTGAGGACGGGGGTGTAGTGGATGTGCGGCCTGACGAGCTTGTGGGCCTCCACGACCGACGCCCGGGTCAGGGGCGGGCAGGTTGAGAGGTCGGCCATCCCCTGCTATGCTTTGTTTTTTTCTTTGTCTGTTTTGGATTTTGCGCCCGAGTATGAGGCGCTTGGTGGCAAAAGAAAAAGAGCACCTGGGTCCTGAGGGTGACGAGGAAAAGTGAATTGGGAAATGAGAAGCGTTGTGAAGAGGGGGGCGGAGAGGCGATGGCGCTGCGGACGGGGATGCCGGCATGGGGAAAAGAGCTGGTTGTCGCCTGACGCCCTCCGGACGGGTCGACCCCGCTTTTGCTGTCGAGACTCGGCGGCTCGAGGCCCGAAAGAAGGCCGAATGCACTCGAGGCGCCTAGGTGTTGATGCTACTGGTTTTAGCCTCGGGTTGTTATATTTTACACTCACACGTCACCGCGGCTCCCATAAGTAATCAAATTCAATCACCATCTTTGTTTAGTTCCTATAAGTTTTGAAGATGCATTGTCTAAAAACAGAAAACTCACTTGCGCCGCAAGAAAGCTCGCACAGGGCCGTAGAGCGAGCGCTATGCCGCCTCTTGGGTATATACTTGAATATACGGTACATACCGGGGCTTTCTCTGGCCAATGATACGTGCCAATCCTTTCCGGGTCGGTGCATTCCGTGACAAGAACCAGCTGCTCAACCTCGAATCTCTGTAAATAAAGTAAAATAAAAATTCACAGGCTTCTTCCACCCGTCATCGGCCACCGCCATGTCTATAGTGATGCAACCGACTCATGCCCCTGCTGGGAACGCCCTGTGGCCCCATTGGACTCCGCTTCTCAACGCCAGGATGACGAGGACTCCGTTCGCATCCGATTACTGATTCTCCCAAGCAAGGTGTGACGCATGGTTATCTACAGAGGACCGGGATCACGTCGCCGTCCTCGAACGCGGGGCAATTCGTTTTCGTCGCGGCGCGCCGAGGGTGGGTTCCTCGGAGGCGATAGGTAATCACTAGCTCCGGCTCCAGCTCGAGATGATGACTTCACTCTCATCTTAGTTAGACCCAAGCTTCCCAGTGAGAAATCCAGGCGATTTTTATTTGCTTTCCTCGGGTGGGGTTTTCTCTTTCTTCCTTTTCCCCCTTCTTTTCTACTGCAGCAACTGCAACAAATCCAGCGTCCGAACTCATCCCGGTGAGAGCTGCGACTCCACCATAGCCGCTACCCCTCCATCGGTCCGCAACACACTGACTGACAAAACCAGCCACGCCGCGATAAACCCGCTCGGCCACGATGGCAAATCACGACGACAAGCTCTCAACGGCCTTCTCCGGCGCGCCGCTCTCGGACCACGGCCAGAAGTGGTCCGCCTTATGGGAGGAAAAGTACACGCCCTGGGACCGCCGCGGCCCCTCCCTCGCCCTCCTCGATCTTCTGACGACCCGTCCCGATCTGGTCCCGCCGCCGCCGCCGCCGCACCCCCCGACGGAACGGGAACGGTCCGCCGGCAACAAGCCGACGGCGCTGGTGCCGGGTTGCGGAAAGGGCCACGACGCTCTCCTCCTGGCCAACCTGGGCTACGACGTCCTCGCCCTCGACTTCTCGCCCACGGCCATCGCCGAAGCCAAGGAGAACCAAACCGCCGTCGCGGCCGTGCTCGGATCCGGGACGGCGGGGGAGCTCGACGACGTGTACAGAGTCCGTCACCCGAACGGCGCCGAGCCCGGCACCGTGACCTGGCTCTCGGGCGACTTCTTCTCCGACTCTTGGCTGGAAGCATGGGGCCGCGAGAAGGCTTTCGACCTCATTTTTGACTACACTGTGCGAGACCCCCCCCCCCCCCCCAGGGACCCTCACGGGATGTCGGGTCGTGAGGAATGGACCCCAACTAACGTGCGCGGAACCAGTTCCTCTGCGCCCTCCTTTTTTTTTTTTTTTTTTGTTTTCTTATGGCCGCCCTCCTCGGCCCCGCCGGCCGCCTCGTCTGCCTCGAATTCCCCTCCGGCAAGCCGCTCTCCCTGCCGGGGCCGCCGTGGGGCCTGACGCCCGAGGTCTACCTCGCGCTGCTCTCCCGCCCCGGCGAGCCCCTCGAGTTCTCCTCCTCGACGCAGGCCGGCCACGCCGCCGATGTCGTCGTCGTCCCGCCCTTCCGCCAGGACGGCCTCAGGCGCCTCGAGCTCGTCAAGCCCGCCAGGACGCACAGGGCCGGCATGAACGAGGACGGCACGGTGCGCGATTGGATCCACGTCTGGAGTCATTGATGCTCGCAGTACTCGCCGGTGCCTTTTGTCTGTCTGTCTGTCTGTGTTTGTATCTGTCTGTCTATACCACGCGAGACGCCCTCCCCCTGTGACTATGTCGTACATAGAAAAATATCCGTCATCTACAACCCGTGAATTTTCTCTACCGCTCTTCTACGCTATCTCAATGGCCCCGATGAACCGACCATCACGCCGTCTTCCGCAGGGAGTTGTAGTGCTCGCCCAGCCCGTACCCGTGCCGATAGTACGCCAGCCAGATCTCCTCCTTCTCCGCCCCGGGCTCCTTGCCGGCGGCGCTCGGCCCGATCCTCTCCGTCCGCCCGTCCTGCACGACCCGGATCTCGACCCCGTACACGTTGGCCAGCGCCGCCAGCTCCAGCTGCCCGCCCCACTCGGCCGTGTCCCGGATCTTGCGCGTGTATGCCTCCAGGTTCTCCTCGAGGAAGGGCGCAAAGTCATCCGGGTGGCGCGCCATCCACTCCGCCGCCGCACGCCGCACCACTTTGTACGGCTGCTGCTGCTGCTGCTGCTGCTGCTGCTGCTGCTGCCGCTGCGCGTCGCCCGCCGCGGCGTCGGCGGGCGCCCCCAGCGGGATGCCCTTGTGCGCGAGCTGGTCCGCCACTGCCGAGAAGAGGCAGTGCCCGTCCGGGGCGATCTCCTTCTCGGCGAGCGAGTGCGTCTTGAACTCCTTGAGCATGTACGTCTTCTCGGCGCCGCGGTGGTCCGTCATGTTCCGCGCCTCCTCCTCGGCCTTGACGGCGGCCGCCTCGAGCTCCGCCGCCCGCCGCGCCATGCGCTCTTTTTGCCTGTTACGCTTCTTGCCCTGTCCCTGGCTCGGTGTCTGGGCCTCGTCTCCGGCCGGCGATGTGGGCGGTGCGGGCTCCGAGAGGGACGTCTCCTTGAGCCTGTCGGCGATCTCGGTGGTGGTGGCGGCGGCGGCGGCGGCGGCGGTGTCGTCCTGCGTTGTGGCGACGTCCGCCTCCTCCCCGGCGTCTGCATCGGCGGTCGCGCCTCCGCCGATCAGGGCTGCGAGCTCCTCTTCTTGCTGCTCCTTAAGCCGCCTCTCCAGCTCGGCGCATTCCTCATTGACGCCCTTGCGCGTCTTCTTGGTCGCGTTCTTCTTCTTGCTGGTGATGCGCCCGACGAGGTCGCGCTGCTCTTTGCGGTGCCGCGCCTGCAATTGTTCGAGCGTTTCGGCCTCCATCGTGGCTGTTGCCGACCTGTACTTGAACGGGGAGAGGACTTCTTGACTGGGCGGTCTCCCCGTGCGGCGGGAGGGGCGTAAAGGAAGGACGTCGACGTGTCAACGTGAAAGAGGAGGGGCGGTCGAGAGGGTCGTGGGGGAGTACGGTCGATCGTTTCTTAGTAGGGGATTCGTGGCAAGGGGTCGGTTTGTCCGCCGAAGAGAAGTTGTGGGAAGGTTCAGATGTAGCGCAAGTACTTGCGAGCGTTGCTGTGGCGGGTTTCGGCTGGAGGCTGGCACGTCATTCACTGTACCATGTAGCTCAAGCTTGCGTGGAGGGGTGAAATTTCTTAGTGGGGTGCACTGCGCTGGAATGCGGGGTCGGTGCCCCCCCGGAGAACGGCCCCGTAATTCGACTTCCTCCGAGTATAGAACCTTCGGGACACCGGCCTGTATCAGCACCGGAGCTTGCGCTGGGATGAGCGGCTTATGAAACCAGCGCTTTCCAATGACTTTACCAGCTGTGCTTTAGTCATTCGCGGATGAAATAGGTGTCCTCCAGGCTTCATGTTCTATGCTATGATATCCCGCCACCCTACCAATATAACAATCTCTAACGCTCGCGATATATCATCTGTTACGTCCACCCATCATTGAATATGCTCCGCAGCATCACCAATATTTGCCTTAACAGCCTGCGACTTTTTCTTCTGCAAACCCATTATCAAATTTCAACCCCTCCCCCCCCCCCCAACCAGTGAGGGAAACTTAACCGATCACTACGATGTCTGTCCTACATCCAGCATGAGCTCGGGAAATCGTTTAGCGACACCTACGGATTCCAGGGCATGCGAATGTACGGAAGTCCCCTGTATAGCATGCGTTGGCTCCCTCCACCGCCTCGTTTTCTTCCGATGCTGCTCGAGCGATGTCGGGGGAGCTCTGCGTCGTCTGCAAGGAAGAAGGAAACGAGTGCAGGGCTGTAAGCAAAACCCCCTTCAGACATCCCGAACCCCTTTCTCTACTCCTTTCCCGCCTCCGCCCACCAGTACGTATACTCTCTCGAGCGCTTAGAAACCCGATTTCGGACCTCTCCAGATCCCCGAGGGGCGTCCTTCTCGGCGTAGCCCAGTGCCTATGGGACCACGCCAGGTGCATCGCCGACAAGCACCTCGACGGCCTCCAGCGCTGGCGCCTCCACCACAGCCTGCAGAGCGCGTGCACGGCCTGGAACGAGCTGCTTGAGTTCTGTCGACCAGCCGATGGACCTGGACAATGACGTCGTCGCCATCGAGGCCGTCAAGATCCAGGAATCGATCCTGTCGCGTGAGATATCAGTCATCAAATTGCTCCGGGATCTAAGTAAACCCCGCCACCCTGCCTCGCGCCTCAAACCTTCGCGTATGAATCTGACTGACCGGCTGAGCCGGAACACAACAGCTCGTGCCCATCGCGTCAGACGTCGAGGTCCGCGCCCGCCTCGCCGCTCTCGCGTCGCCATGGTTCCGCCACCTCGGGCCCGCCAGGAGGCTCCGGGAGGCCGTGGCGGCCATCCCCTTCGCCGAGAACGTCCCGGCCCCCGGTGTCGTGGGGGGAGGCAGCTTTTCCGAGTTTCCGCAGCTCATGTCTGCGGACGTCGTGGCGGAGCTCGCCGAATTCTCCGAGAACTCCGCGCCCAGGTGCGGGGCGAGGTATAACCCCCCCCGTATGCGGCCTCGAATCTGCGAGGGCGACCTGGATGAGGGCAAGCCGCGGAAGTGGATGAGGACACAGAAGAAAGCCGCAGCTGGGAAATGAGAAGGTTTTGCGGGAGAGTTAAGAGGCTTCTGGAGATCCCGAGGCTTTATTCAGGTTGTACGTTTCGTAATCTTTTTACAACTTCTTTTCTTGCTTCTTTTCTGTTTGTCTTTTTCTCACTTTCTTTTCTCTCTTTATCTTGGCATGTGGATGCTGTGAGCGGGCGGGCTGGGTTCCTCAGTCCCGGCCAGTGGGTGTGCTTTCCGGCAATGGCAACGCAGTCTGTCCAGGTACAAGTTTTGTTAGGGTTTCGATCCCAAAACTCTGGTTGAAGTTTAGCCCCCGGCCATCCTGGGACGGCACATTGCATTCACTGTATGCAGTCATCACCACCCCCATCACATACGAAACGAGATAGAGACCTATCTTAAACGGTGTTTGATCGACTAAAGCTTGTCCTACGGGGGCTGTATACAGTAGCGAAGACAACATTCATGTGAATCAACTGTATCAACAATTCCAATACACCGGCATCGTTCCCATGATGCCCCTACGACCTGGGGCACGATGGCCTGACCAGAGGTAAAATATCTTGTCGACATACTGGCAGTCACATGCCGCTTTCCCAACATCTCTCCAACTCCAAGCACCGTGGCCCTAAGGACTGGTTCCTCCTAGCCAACCCACATACATACCTTACACACGAAAAATAAATAATACACAATTGGGTATCGAATGAATGCAGTCCCACGCGCGCGCTCTGGTCCAACCCGTTCGCAACAAGAAACGATACAAGTGACTGAACACGCCCGCGGCTAGAAGCCCTTGAAAGGGTCATCTCGGAAGTAGTCACCAACATTGTAGCCGTCTGTGCCACGCGTGCCACGAGAACTGTAGCTATCGCGGTGGCGGCTGCGGCTTTGCCGGCGTCGAATCTCCTTGCTCCGCCTTCGGGCTCGGTATCGGTATTCCTCGTGCTCATCGGGATCTCTGTCAAAACCCGAGTGCGCCAGGGGACTGATGAAAGCCTCCATCCGCACCGTGCCGATGGCGTCAAAGAAGTTGCCAGCGGGCCGCGAAGAGGCCTCTGAAGTACGCTGGGAGCCAACCGTGCTGAGGGCCCAACTCTGTCTGCTCGAGCCTTGTGATGGCTGAGACTGGTAGATGTCGGATGATCCTGCTGTGCCGACACTATTGCCAGCATTGCTGTTGGTGTAGCTGTGTCCAACGCTGCCCGGTCCAGAAAAGCCACGGAAAGAGAGTGGTGGCGGAACATGGCCTCCAGTGTTGCTTCGCTTCCGTCCGTGAATCATGGCCTGGTTGGACCGTTCAATGAATCGGGGGATGAAGGGTGGTTCAGCAGCGTCTGCCGATGGTTCGCGCTGATGACCATTGCCAGCGTTGCTTGGCATAGGTGGGAATGTTTCCGCCTGTCTGTAACCGGATGTGTCGCCTGTTCTGGACGAGAGAACGCTAGGAACGCTAGGAACGCTGGGAACACTAGGAAGGCTGGGAACACTGGGAGCGCTGCGGACACTGGGGATGCTTGCTGGTCCTCCGTTCCTAATCATAGGAGCCTTGCTTTTCGTCAGCCGGATGGAGTCACGGATGGCAGGCCGCCTGGCTGGTGGTGGCGGCTCAATATCCGGCACTACTGTCTCTTTCACAGGCCGAGGAGAAGGTAGGATTTCTGGAATCGCCTGGGTCGAGTGTGCCAGGAAAGAAAGCGCCGTGAGCCACATGTAATGTCGCTCGGAAGACGTAGCAGTAAACTTTAACGCTCGTTGAGGAGTCAGGATAAGGATCGAACGGTTGAACACAGCACCCTGGTTTTTGGGAGCGGGATTGTCATCCTTGACATCGAGTACGGACTGAATCGTCACTGCTCATCGTTAGCCAACTTCCCGCGGAAGGCTCGAGATCTTTCACTTACATTTCCGGCCAGACTTGCCCATCAAGGCACTGCCGGACGAGGGCTGCTTGCTGCTCCAGAGGATGGCCCTTTCATAGGGTGCTAGCCAAACCCATCGCTTGTGGCGGTCGTTGCTGGAGTCGTCCCTGCCACTGTCGGGCACTCCAAAAGACTTGCGCCTCCGGACGTACTTGAACATCCATTCGCCAACCATGGTCTGCGCGATAGCGTCGACAACCCCCGTGGCTTGCGAGGGGCCATTGGAAGCCCCGTTGACAGAATTGTGCTCCGTGGTGGTGGTTTGGGCCGTTGTAGTCGACAGCTTCGATCTGTGTGACCTGTAGTGGGAGCTCGCGTCGTGCCGAGGGGTAGTGATGTCGTTGTAGGGAAGGGGCGGCAGTTTCGGGCTCTCTGGCCCTTCGGTTGTCTCCGAGAAGGGCGGCGGGGATCTGCTGCCTTGTCTACGGTTTCTCTGGTTCCGAGGAATGGCGGCCGCTGACCGAACTTTGCGAACGCTGCCGGCACGATAATGGCTGCGGCCGACGCCCCGGCGATGCCACGGCGCGTCCATCTTTGTTGGGCTCCCCCGGCCATCGCTCGGAGCGCTGGCGCTGAATGGCGGTCGTCGAGAACTGGCCCGAGTCGGGATAGGGAAGGGAGGGTCGCGGGGCTCCGGGAGACTGGGGCTCCTGGGGCGGCCCTGATGGCTGGCGATGCCGCTCTGGATCATGGCTGCCTTCCGCATGACATTTTGCTTACCCGACGAGCCGGCAGTCGACTTCTCGTAACCCCGGGCCGTAGGTTTTGCTGGCTGCCTTTTGGCGGCTGTCTCCCTGTTCTCCGGGGTGTGGCTGTAGCCCTCGGTTCCAGAAGGACGCGCCGAGGTCCTGCTAGGTGCGGCCATCTTGGCCTGCTCCGGCGATGCCGCGAATGTGCTTACGGATGTGCGGTTGGAAGCTCGGGAATCCGTCATCCTCATTCCGGGAGCGGAGAGCGCGGTTCGGTACTCGGAGTCGCTCACATCAGCATCGAACTCGTCCTGCTCGTCAGAGCTTTGGGCGTCCTGGAACCCGGCGAAAAGGCTGCTGATGCGGTGCGGTCGTCGCATGGGCGCGCTGTGTGACAATGGCCCGTCGTCGTTGTTACCGGGGTATGCGTCACGGGTTTGCTCTCCGACGTCGGGCAAAGCCGGTGGCGACGAGGGCATGTCGGTGATGCTGCGCTTGGTAGTGAGTCTCTTGGGGTTTCTCGGCGGCAGATGTCCGGGAACAGGAGTAAAGTGCTGGTCGTCATTGGTTGAAACAGCGGTGGCAATGACGGGTGACGAGGGTCTTGACGTGATCGCCGAGGGGCGCAAATGAACAGGGAGATTTGCCAATCGTTTATCAGAGAGGATCTCTTCTGTCTGGGCAGAAGTGGACCGCATCTCAATCGAGGAGACGATCGATACCTGGCAGCCAAAATCCTTGAAGTACTGAGGAAGCCGGGGCTCTCTTGGTGTCGTTGGACGACTTGAAGGCGGAATGATGCTGATGCTCGGGATGGTGAGCTCCTGCACCGGCCGTAATAGAGGAGCCATCTGCAGCTTCTCCGCGGGCTGGTCCGTCTGTGTCGAGGCCGAAACCATGATAGAAGGTGGAGTTTCAGGCAGAGGCGGCGTCAAAGACCTGTAGGGTGATTTGGGTGTCTTGGGAGGGCTCAGAGGTTCTTCGACCGTCTGAGAGCCAGCTGAGACCATGTGGTTGAAGGGGCGCGGCTCGATAGACAGTGGTCGGCTGACATAGACCCGTTTGCGCCGTTGATTGGCCTCCACCTCCCACTCACCTCGGGGAGCAGCCTCGGCTTCGGGGAGTTTATCTACCTTGACGGTGGGTTCGAGAGTGGTTGGCTGAACGGGCTCTAGCTTGGGCGACGGAGGAGGCGAGTACTGGATGCCTGAGTCTGTGTAGGTGAACTTTGGTGCCGGCGGCGGGGGAGAAACGAGTTTCTCATCGTCTTCTTGGATACCGTCTTCCAGAGCCTCCAAAACTGGCTGGTTCATCCAGAGTCTGCCTCGAGTCACGCTTCCCGGACGCTGAGGGCTTTCAAAGCTTTGGTTCCTGCGGTGAATCCTCGACAGGACGCTGTCACGACTAAATGTCCGGGTATGGCGGTAACTCGACATGGCGCTCTCGCGTCCGCCGTCGTCGGTTTGCCAGTCGTCATCACCATTGAGGTTTAGTTCGTCGGCTAGGGAGTTGCCGTTGAAGACCTTGCCGGGACTCTGCTGGGTGGAGAATCGGATGCTGTTGGTCATGCTCATGGTTCGGACGCTCGCTGCGTCGTTATCTATATGGTCTTCTGCGTCGCTGTCGTGGCGGTTGGCCTGAGCAGCCTGGTAGGCGGCGACCTCGTCCAAAACCGTCTTCAAGCGGCTCTCGGCAACGTGGACTTTGCGTTCATACTTGCGCTTCTCCTCTTCCCAAGAGTCCTTGTCTTGGGCCCATAGGTCGTGGACCCTTTGCGAGTCTTCTTCCTGGCTTCGAACCTTCCTCTGGGCGGCCTCAAGTCTCTTCTTCGTTTCCGTGATGGAGTCAACGGCCTCGTCCCTCTGGCGTGCTAGTTCGCCAAGTGCCGAGGACGTGCCGCCCTCGAGAAGAGCTAACTGACGTTTCAACGAACGGTTTTCCTTTCCGGTAGTAGCCATCGACTCCTGGAGTGACTCCTGCTCCTGACGCGAGGCATGCAAAGATACCTCGAGGTTTTCGATGAGCTTCGCCTTCTCTTCTTGATCCCGCCTCAGGTTCAGGATCTCAGCAACAAGATTGGCGTGTAGAGTCGGCGTGAAACGGCGGGGATCAAGAACGCTGATGCCATCGTCGTTGGTCATATTCCGCGAGGAGCGTCTGGAACCCTTATCGTTATGCGGAACGGGAGGAGGTGAAGGGCTTTCCTTCCCATTCGGTGGGGTGACTGAGCGTCTGGACTTTCTCGAGCTTCGCGATGGTGTTCTGTAGGGCGTGTCTCGGGGCGTAGGCAATGCCGTCATGGCGGCATCGCCGTGGGACTCGTCCTCTGTCTCCCAGGCGGCCATGTTGACTGACTGACGGACGGAGGGGAGGGAAAGTTCACAAAGAGACGGCGAGGGCGCGGCGGTCCTCAATTGAACCCCTCGAGAAAGAGGTGTAAGCAGTCAAGTAGCGATTGATGGGCTATAATTTCGAGGGGCAAGGGTCGAAAGTAGGGATCAAAGCACACAACTAAGACCCAGGGTTCCTTGCTGCGAGTGGAAATGACAGGCGCCAGCAGAGCAGTCCGACCGCGCGATCATAGGCGCATTGACGGTTTTGGACCCCCCACTGACTTCTTAATTAGTGTTTGGTGCTACGGAAGAGGCACATTGGCGGAGGCGGGCACCGAAAGATGGTGTCGACTGGATAGAAGATGCATGAAATGAGACGGGTGAAACTTACAACGTGTTAACGCTGGCACTGTTGCTGAGTCTGCTCCAGCGCTGCAGACGCAGCGAGTCTCGTCCAAGAGGTGGGCAGATGAGACGCGAAAGGCGGTGTTCCGAGAAGTTGAAAAGAATTCAATGAGGGCTTCGCACAATGCCGTTTCTGAAGGATGGCGAGATGCTGCGTCCGACGCAGCATGAAGTCCACAGACCCCAGGGGGAACAATAGGGTGGTGTGTAAGAGGGGAGGAAGGTGGTGTTCGGGAACGTTTTAGGAAGAGTATCCACCTTAAAAGCGAAGCAATATAGACGATGAATCTAATTTTGAAACCGATTGGCTGCCGAGACCTAGAATTAACGCCGCAAAGGAAAGGATAGTAGGGTGGTTCGGGGGACCGGCAGTCTCAACAACGGACGACAAGACTGCACTGGCGTTGCAATAGGTGAACAGGGATTTTAGGTCGACATGCCATTCGATAATTGAGTTTTGGAAGAACCGAGATGGGATGCGACCCCGGGTTAGGTTAAGCAGGATTGAAAGATTCGGGTCCAAGAAGCGGAAGAAAGCGAAAAAAGAAAAAAGAAAAAAACAAATTGGACTGGAAGGATTGAAGTGTGTGCAAATTGCAAAGCGACACCGATGCACCGTTTGTGTGACAAAAGAGGGCGGGATGTCGGAGAAGAAATGTTGGTCGAGTGAGGGAGGGAGTAAGAGAAGCGGGTGGGAAAATGGCGTGTGAAGGCTTGTTTCGCGCGATTCTGGTGGTGGGGGTGAGAGTTTGTGGTCAGCCTCTTCTTATTCTTCTTCTTCCTCCGGACCTCGTCCTTCTTTTCTTCCGAGTCTGCTTCTCTCACAGCGATCGGCTGGAAGACTCGAGTCCGTAAGAGACATCCGGAGGAGACTCACTGAGCGCACAGGACTGGACGGCCGGTAGTATATTGGAAGGTTTGGAGACCAGCCGAGGCGGGAAAAGCAATGGTACGCCGACGGGGTCGAGACAGAGACAGGACAAAGGAACCGAGGTGAGTGTAGGATAGTCGAGTAGTAAAGCAAAGATGAGGTGGGAATGAATGGACAACTGCCAACAGCCAAGTGGCGAGTCAAAATGGATGAGAGAACAGCCGTGTAGGACGGGTATCTCAGCGACGTGGAAGATGGAACATCTGCACTACATCCGAGGCCAATTGGCGTAACAATGGCAGCGAAAGGGGATGAGAGCGAGAGGAAGAGAGGGAGAAGGAGGGGGCAAGGCGGCGCGAGAATTGAGAGTCAAGACGGAGCGACGTGCGAGGCCATCAGGCTATGCGGCTATTGGCGAGCATGGGACTACTACTATGGGCAGGCTGAGATGAGATGGACTTATTGGGACGGACCAGGGTCGATAAGCATGGATAGACCCATGGGGTGGGTAGGACTGAGGGAGGCAGGGTAGGTATACAACAACAGAGTCGAGGCCGGGGGGGGGGGAGGGGCTGATCAAGAGAAAGAAGACGAGGAGGAAGCATTAAGAGGGCCATGGGAAGATTACAGCGACAAGGACAACGACGACGAGCTGAAAAGGATGGAGAGAAAGAGAGCACAAGAGAGAGAAAAGACTGTACCCATGCATACAGATAAGGGACCTACATACACATAGTATGTAGTGTACGGAGGGATACGCACATACATAAAACCACCTACCTGGCCTATATTACGGTTCCTTCCTTGAGCTTCGTTGATGATCCACAACATATTAGGAAGGCATGTCACGTCAACTGACATAAATGGCAAGCAGGCTGCACAGGAGTGGGTGTGGGTGCGGACCAGGTCTGTACTACTCTGTGATGTGCTGTGTTGGGCTGTGTTGCTGTCGTTGTTGTTGTTGTTGCCGCCGTCGTCGTCATTATTGTTGTTGTGGTGGTCAGCGCAACCTTGCAATCCCGGGTGTGATTTCTTCCATGGCACGTCGCAACTGTTCAACGGACCGGTGGCTGCAGCGGGATGCGCTGCGATGCAACTGTGACGGGAGCAATGTAATGGGCAGGAACCGCACCCACCCTGGCTTCTGGGATTGTCTAAATCGGGGTGAAAAGTGGGAAAATCCAGCGATCATGACTGCGATTGGGAAGCGAACAAAAAAAAAATCAAAAAAAAAAAAATCGGATGACATGGAGGAAACGAGAAGGAAGGGCCAGTGTGTGTCGACATGGGAATAAATCAAGTCAGGCCTGGGGAGAAGACGGGTCCAGCCACGGCAAAGTGGAGAGACACGACCGACTGTCGGGAGATGCACGCAATCTGACATTCTTGTGAGACCATTTGTTTCTCCTTTGCAGGCGCCGGTCCATGTGTCGCAAAACCATGTCATGAGGTCTTGAGTGATATGCTCACTTCACACACATGGTCCCCTTTTCTGTGTTACTACGTAGTAGCCTGCCTGTATGTTATGCGTTACCGAAAGCAGCGGTTTCGAATGCTGAGCAGGGAAAGGAGGCATACCATCCAGCAAGGTCCACTGCAGAACAGACGGAGACAGGACTAACCCGACTAACCGTACTCGGCTAGAGTCATATAAAGACAATCATTGGAGAACAAGAGCAGGGGCGGGAGGGTCTTGTCTTGGACAAACGAACCTGTAACGTCGCGCCGTCGGTCATTTTTTGACCGTTAGTTACTGTTGGAGTACGGATATATTAATGCCTACGGAGTACTATCCGTACTATTGTAGGTATGCCGGTGCGACTTGATACCCAACTCGGTTACAAGCGGTGATCCGTGGATGCTCCTCCCCCTTTCTTGCCTCTTGACTAGTATACACCAAACACTAATTAGAGAAGGAACTACAGGCCGGGACTTTCCAGCATGAGTCGACGAGAGCGCATTCCCTGCCCTTTTTCAGGAAACAAAAATCCCCCCGTGAAACAGCGGCGGGTAGGCTTAACCAAGATTACCAACTGGTGGTCTCCGATCTTGGGAGGCGAGTGGTCAACCTTGTCCACATGCCAGGCACGAAGGTTTTTTGGTTCCGACCATACAAATTGCTTTCCAACAATGGCCCCCTTGGTTTCCCGCGTTCCAACTGGAAAGTTGCAACGCCATCCGGACAAGGCGCGACCAGGGGGGGTGGGGCGGGGCGCTCATCTCAGTTGGGACTTGTGGCAGCTCTTCAAATCGCCCACTAACGCTTTTTGGTCGACGAGAAGTGGGGAGCGTTGAGCCATTTAGGCAGGAAAGAACGCTGAGCATAAGAGCCCCTTCCAGGGGGGGTCAGGTCCAAGGAGACAGAGAAGCAGGACGCAGTTATCCGTACTTACGTAGTACTGTACATTTACATACCTAGTACGGATACTTCCACCTGCCTCTGCACATACTACGCCCACCAGGACAGATGGATGAACAAGCGAGCATCCGGGGTGGCGGAAGGAACGGATGCCCAGCGGAAAGGAAGGAAGCAGTTTCTCCCGCTAATCCATCTTTGGTCGTCCAGCTTGCCGTCTCTCTCTCTCTCTCTCTCTTTCCCCCTCTCTTCCATTGGCCATCTGCTCCGTCGAATAGGATTCCTTCCAACATCACAGCAGTACAGAGTATGAAGCCAGCAATTTCCTCGCTGCGCTGATCATACCCTTCGACACCGGCTGTTCCTTGCGCCATCACTCACCTTCAACGTTCCGACTTGCAAGCCATGGTACCTATTACTTTCCAAGCTGCCACTAGGTACCCTTCCTTCCCCACGCAACCACCTCTCGGTGATCCCTACCCAACACGCCGCCCAACATTGTGCAAACACACGTCTCAAGGTAATAATAGCGATGGAATTTCCACCACAGTTCGGCCTCCCCCCCCCTCCCCCCACCTGTGCCATGTGCGTATGGAGTCATGCTGACTAGTACGGATACAGGGGCCAGGTCTGGGCTAAGGGCTTACAGCGAGCGATCCAATCCACGGCCCACGGCGGGCTGGAGACGCCTGGATGACTTGCGCTATGGCCTCTCGTGTCGCAATGGCTTGTCATCGCCTTACCTCCTTTCTTTTTTCCTCTATTACATTGACAATGTTGTCGATCCTCGCGCCCTCGGCTGCCTTCCCGGCCCTCCACCCAAAGAAGCGCGACATCACGGTCACAGTAATAACCAAATTTCCTGACAGCAGCTTCCCCTGCTGTCAGTGGTCACCTCGCGTCGCGTCTACACTATAGAAATGTGTATGTATACAGGCCACCACATATACCGACTGCCAATCATTTGGGGGGACTGTGCACGCGCACACACAAGAACCTTCCCCCCTTACTGTTTGTGTTGTGTCCAGATAAACGCCGACCAAGGAAATGTGTCCCCCAATAACCTTAAGCTCGAACTGCCGCTTCCCGTCAGCAGCGCCATCTTGAGGTCAGAGCTTCCGACGTATCGCCTACTATAGTCAAGGCATGAAAGTAGCAAGTCGCAGCAGCTGTCTGAGGTCGAAGCACATCCGGCTTCCTTCTCTCTCGACCATCGGGTGCTGCGAAGTCAAAGTGACTCAGGAGTCGAAACTCGAGGAAACCGCCATCAACCTTGTGTCGCCCACCATAGTGTCGTCTGTCATGCTCTGTCGCACATTTGATTCACATTCCACGAGTGTCACCACACGCCCGCCGCTGATCGACCAGAAACAAGCCACGAAAAAGAAAGAGGGGAAACTTCCAGCACACAACGTCCACACATCAGACCGCCTCCAGACGCCGAGAGAGATTTGCTCCTGGTCCGACCATGGGCAGCAGACGCAGGCACACGACATCACAGTGAAGAGGACAGGATGTTGGACTTGGAGATTGCGCGCCTCGCTGCTCCCCGCATCCTGCATTTGCTGCGCCGCTGATTGGTTAGCCCGCAATGCATTCAGCCATAGACTCGAAAGTGTTCTCGGTTCAAACAAGCCAACTTCGCTTCCTCATCTCGCGCAACCAACAAACCGCATGTTCTGTGGGACTACCGCGATACGATTCCTTATCGAGTTCGGCCATTGGCCCCTTTCGTATTGGCTCTCCCGTCCGCTCGCTCCCAACATGGCCTCCCGAGAGGCGGATCATTACCCGCTGTCTGTTCGCCAGACCCAAGAACCCGCGTCTTGTCTCGGAGGTGTTGCATGGCACGGATGACGAATTCTATCTTCACCTTCCGGTTTCTAGTTCCTACGCCGCAGCCACCTCAGCATGCGCTCTCGCTTCTTGTAGTCGGCCAGCTTCTACGTGTCGCTTAGCCGACGGATATGTCCAGCTTCTCAAACCGGCACGTTTGCTGTTGGGCGCCGGAAATGCTTGCCAAAGCACCCGGGCCGACACCGAGACAGCTGGTCGAATTTGGCTGGCCCGCTACCGCAAACTCGCGCGCAGATGTTGCTCTTTTAGAAACCTGTTCCGTCAATGGGGTGAGAGATTAACGGCCGTCCGGAATCGGGCAAAGATGCCGCCCTGAGAAGTTGGCAGCTCTCAAACGACCGGGAACCATGGCTGTTTGTGAGGGGAAATCCCAACAACGATGATCCCTGTGCCTAGTGTAGACCAGTTGGAATGGAGCTTGCGTGAGATGACAAGAACACGCAAGCCGATGCGGCGGCGCCGGAAGCTCGTAAGCCTGCCGAGTGGCTTGCACGGCATTCAATCATTCTTGCTTGCGCGGCCATGGCTCCATGTTGAGAAATGGAAGAAGCCCTTGTGAACCTGGAAGGGGCTGCACAATGGGCCAGGCTCACGTTCGGAGATGAAGCCGTATTCCGCACCACACCATATAAGCACTCCAGCTCAACTCAGCCCAACACAGGGTTCTTGCAGTTCAATGACCAGGCACAGGGAACATGTCCCTTGTGACATGGCCAGGGCACGTCTGGAGAGCAAACATCGCGGGGAGTGGGGCTGTCCATATGGATATCTGCCCCAGGCTCATCAGCTCACACCAAAATCTAATACTCACACGCACATGTGAACAGACGTGCAGAAACGGAGTGCAGACACCGCGACAGGATCCGCTAGACGGATTAGATGTGCGATCAAGAATTGACGAGATGCTCAAGTATCAAGCGGCCAATCACAGCGCTCCAATTGTAATTGTCGGGTTACAACACATTGTGTCTAATACTGCGAGGCCCGCTATTCAGTGTTCTAGACTGCCGTTTATTCAACGGAACCAACAGGGGGGGTTGAAGAGCTTTGACTAACCCGATTGTAATGCCCGGCCCGTATTCATTAGTTGCTCGCCTTCCACCATATCTCCCACTCGACGACCAGACGCCACTCGCACGTCCCGGAATTTACGGATACACGGAACGACAATGGAGTTGGGACTTGGTGTTAATTCTGAGTCCTCGCATGGGACCGGGAGAATATACGGTGACAGACAACGCCTCGATGGACATCCTTTATTTACCTCGGTCAAGCCACGGTACGTTGGTGGCGGCCAAAGCGGAGCATCTGCAGGTCAACTCTGGTATCACGTTCGCGTGTGATGACAAGCCCCTCTGCGCTAATGCACGACTGCTTCACAACGCATGTGCAGGGGATTGATAACTTCCGCAAACACATGCTGTGCAGTCACGTCGGCGTTCCCCAGGAGCGGAAAGCATATCCTCGTACCTAGGATACAAGGTGGGTCTTCTGCACAGTCCCTCGCACGGTCTGTAAAGGCAATTAACATCATCTCGAAATGGCGGGAACGGATCTCTGCCATCACAAGACCAAAATATATGACGAGCATGCCAGACCGTGTGCCATATCAGTCGACAACTCACTATCTATCCGATGCCAGCAGTCTGAGGGCTTGTCTAGGACATTATCGCCGGTGCCCCGTCGCTAATCAAAGCAACATCGCGTCGCACTACATTGTACGAGCCCGCCAAACCCCTTTCGCGTGAAAGATAGTGGGGTGGGAGGTCATTTCCCAATGTTCCCCTCATCTCTTTGTCAACCGCGGCTGCCCCGTTTCGTCATACGTGCCCACCTCGTCTTTTCCGCAAACTCTCCATCTGCTCGGGAACCTAGCTGTGTTTGTAGTGTTTCAGACGATTTTACCACGTGTACGGCAGTACAGGCCTAAAGAATGGTTCAGCCACTGGAGGCAGGTACGTTCAGGTAGTGTCGTCTTTGGCCTCGAATCGGAGCTTGGGTATGCGAACGCCGCGTGCAGGTGCGGGAGGGCGGCCAGATCTCCCACATCGCCCGAAGCCGAACGGCGTGAGCGCCGTCAGTGCATGTTTGGGAATGATCGGCACATCGTCGCCCTGATCTTGGAACGGGTGCCTCTTCCCCCTCTCTCGCCTTGCGGTTGGTATAAGGGACTGATGAGGTCGGCGCGCTGGTGGTTCGCAGCTCGCTTGCGAGCAAAGCTTTAGCCGGGTTCCAGCATCGAGCAGGGGGGGCCGAGACTGTGAACCTGCAAGGAGGGTGTCTTCCACACATGAAGTGCGAGCGCCGCTTACGCGCCAAACGTCACTGTGCAATTAGACGGGCGAGATTACGTCTGCAGCCGCTGAGCGGATATCCGAGGACGCACGGCTTGATGAGATCGCTATGTTCGGACGCTGGAGCGAAACGGATCATCGACTGCCTCAGAAAGGGCCTTTGCGAAAGACCCGGTCAGCTTGTCAGGACGACGCAGAACGCAGAGCCTGGTCCACTTGTCAGCGGCGGCCGATCCCAGGTTCTTCATGCTCCTCACTCAGATATCATGTCAAGAATCGATGAGGAAAGCCTCTTGGCGATAGCCTTCAAAAGGAGAGAAGAGGGCTTAAACTCCAAATTCAGAACGTTCGAGAAAGCAGACGGCCGATGTTTGTGAGAATGTTCCCGTCTATCTTTTAGCAAAGGGACGACCTCCGGTGAAAGGCCTTGGAGTCGGGCATGGGTTGGCGGTCATATATTGCGGTGTGTTTACGCCCCTCTCTGTTATGCGAGTCGAAGTCTGGATAGTGCCCTGGACGGGATAAACGAGAGATGAAAGTTGATGCAATATCCGTTTTTGTGCGCTTCTTCGACAATGGTAAAATGCCACGATTACTCAAGACGAACGCGTCGGTACTGTATATTTTTATCGCTCTTTATAATCAACACAGTGCTGATATCTTGAAGTCGACAGCATATACGGGGAGCAACTATGCAATCTCCCTCAACATAGCCTTGTGTGGACCATACTACTAGTCGTACCGCCCCCCGGCGAGGATACGGGAAGCATTACAGTTTTGCATCGTATCCATCTCTTGTCAAGGGGCTGATGCGTCGCGTATGGCTATTGTGCCCTCCCTCGGCTGGAAATTGGCGTCAGGGTAGACTGACATACTGAGACATATGTCCAAGACGGTCCCTCATAAGGGTCCGCACAGGTACAAAATGATACTCTAACACAGTCTTAAAAACACAGTATAAGTATCAACCGGTAGTCAGCATAAGACACGACAATTGGACAAGGTCAGTTGAGTCATCCCCCCCCCCCCTTTGATGAGACCAGTCAGGGTATCCAATACCATTTCATGTTGGGCGGGTTCGCCGTCATCTCATCCATCACTATGTAAACCTTCACCTCGGCTGGCCAGCTCCTCATAACGACGCGGAAACACGGCTTCGGAGGGAGGAAGATGCTGGGTGGGAACCTGGCTTCTGGAGATGAGACCTCATTTGGGACCCTTGATGCCTGGACAACCCACTGGATTGTGGGAAGGGGGCGAAGGTGGCGAAGCATAGGGAGCCTGCCCTGAAAGCCGAACGTCGAGGTTGCCTGGCACGTTGCTGGGCGTCGCCAGAGAAGGGGCTTGCTTTTCCTGCCCCTCCTCGGGGGGGATATGTACGGGCGAGTCAGGGAAATGTGTTGCAGAGGGGTCTGTAACTGGTCATCGCCCTGACGCAGTGAGAGGTACGACTGGGGGGCGCTTCTTCGTTCATCATGCTGCTGTGTGTTTGTTTGGTGAGTCGACTCGCGGAACTAATGCAGTTGTCTCAGTTGTACGCGCAGAATTTTACACCCTGGCTCCTTTTTATTTTATTATTGTTTTTTCTTCTTTTTCTATACGGACCTTGTTTTCTTTGTTCTCGGGTCCGGCCGAGACTGGCGTGCTCCCCCAAAGCGTCGTCGTCTGAGAGTGGCGAGGTTCTTTGGGGGCTTTCCCTACTCGGAGGCGTACCGTTCGTCCATGTGACACGCGACCACGCCGGCTTCCGCCGTGTGACATGGCCATGATCTTGTCTGCATGAACACGGCGGGACTGGTTGCTGCCCACACGCCGTACCTGACGCATCGTGTCCGAAAAGGCACGTCAAGAACGGCTGTGCCGTCCTCGAGAGGTGACGTCCGGTGTTGCCAAGATGCCAGAGATTACCCTCTTGCAGCGTCAGGAGCCTTTTAGGGGGGTCGTGAGTAGACATGGCCCAGATACCGGTTGTCTGACGTCAAAAATTTCGTCTTGTCAGCCTGGCCCGCCCGACGGGTAATGTCTCACTCGGCCCCTCCCGGACCCGGTGTGGTGGGCGGGCGGGCGGGCGGGCGGGGCGGGTACAGTCAGCATGCACCCGCGTGCCCCTCCCCCCTTGGCGTTTGCCGAACCCCGCCTTGACACCAACCTCAAGCATCACCTCTGTCATGATCGCCTTTCTCTCTTTCTCGGTCAAACCTGCGCCCGACGGTATCCCAAACACACCAGCCTCTGCCACACTCCGTCTGCTACAGTCAATCCCTGGCTGCCGCGAAACAGCCCACTCCGGCAATTGAGAATCCGAGGCGAGACCGTCGTCGCAGGCCATGTCCGGCATCGGGGGTGACCTCTCCAACATCAGGTCGGAGAACCTGCGCAACCTCAAGGCCCTGACGTTTGACGTCTTCGGCACGGTCGTGGACTGGCGCACCTCGGTCATCGAGGAGCTCGCGTCCCGGGCTCGGGCGCGGCTCTCGGGCTCCCCCGCCCTCGCCGCCGAGGACAGGGACAGGCTCGCGGCCGCGGACTGGGGCCGCTTCGCGCAGGAGTGGCGGGACTCGTACAAGAGCTTCACGCGGGACCACGACCCGGGCTCGGCGCCGTGGAAGGACGTCGACGCGCACCACTACGACAGCCTGGTGGCGCTGCTGGCGGCCTGGGGGCTGGGCGGTGTGTACGGGGACGAGGAGGTGCGGGAGTTGAGCCTGGTGTGGCACCGCCTTCGGCCGTGGGCAGACTCGGTGGAGGGCCTGCGGCGGCTGGGCGGGCGGTTCGTGACGGCGACGCTCTCGAACGGCAACGGGGCCCTCCTCCGGGACCTGGACGCCTTCGCGGGGCTCGGGTTCCGGGTGCTGCTCTCGGGCGAGGACTGGAGGGCATACAAGCCCAACCCTGTGGTGTACGACAGCGCGGTGCGGGCGCTCCTTGGGGAAGGGGGCCGGGCGAGGGAGGTGGCGATGGTGGCGTCGCACCTGGGGGACCTGATGGCGGCGAGGAGCAGGGGGATGCGGACCGTGTACGTCGAGAGGCCCGGGGAGGAGGACTGGGAGAAGGGCGGGGAGGCCTTCGAGGATGCGAGGGGGTGGGTCGACGTGTGGGTTGGCGAGGGCGAGGGCGGATTCGAGGAGGTCGCGAGGCGCCTGGGTGCTTGAAGCGCGGGCATGCGTTGCGGTGGGGGCTTCGGCAGAGGGAGAGGAAGAAAAAAAGCGATGAGTTTATGTGAGGAGCCAACTGCTAGAAATATGGACGTGCTTTCCACAATCCGGGAGGGCGTTGGCCTCAGACACTCTCACACGTTCCCGCCTTTACCATCCATCCAAGGGGGAATATGTCCTTGTCGAAACCAACGATCCCAGATAAAAGGAAGGACGAAGTATCGGGGGGCCGGAAGCGGCAGAGGAACCGCCTAAACACAAGAGCATCTTCGTTGTCACCAGGCCGAGGCAGAACTATGAGGATGAAGAGCGACTACGGGAGGGGGGGGCACTCTTTCTACCGGGCTTCAACATCCGATGACACTGTACCGGTTGAGGACATCTCTGGCTGGCCAATTTTTGAAACGGTTGTCGATTTTTCAGAGGGGAGGAGGGGCCCGAGACTGATTCGTGTGTGCCTCTAGAGGGAACCGTGGTCGAAGATAGTAAAGGGGGACGGGTGAGGGCATTCGCGGACGGGGCCCGGCCCAGTATCGAAGGGTTTGCTGCCTAGCAGCGAACACGAAATACGCTGTGGCGTCTTCACGGGCTGCACGTCCAATCATCACTGCGACTCGATGCCGCATCAACTTGGCCCGGCGTGGTCGGGTTTATCAAACGAGCCTTGGTGTCCAAACATGAGAAGACAGTCTCAGGTGCACAACAACGCGTCCAGATGACACGGCACGTCGAGTTTCTCGCAATCATACTCAAGTCATTTTGAGCACTGGAGGGCCAATTCTAGACTACCTGCAAGCCATCATAAAGCCGTCTATGGCTGTAGCAACCCCCTTCGAGACTCGTCGGTCCTGCGAACCCCAACGACATGGAAGAGAGCTTCACATCACTCCCAATGTCTCTACTCTACTACCCTCTCTTGACAGGGGAATAGACTATCATCCGACTACCTTTTCGAGCGTGTATTTCCCGGCTCCCATCAAGTCTCACTCGCCCGATAAAACGCAGCAAAAGCGGCGGCAATCGCCCGTTCCGCACAAGGAGTCCCCTTTCAGATCCGGGCGCGGACCCCGCCTCCGCACCTGCTATTCCGAGTCTCGGGCTCGCGAATTTCCACAATGTGATTTTGATCAATCCATGCAGACGATCATTTCCAACCTTCGGCAGTTCAGGGTCCCGGAGAAAAAGAGGCAGCACGTGTGGAGCAAAGCCGGACGTGACTCGGACTGGCAGGTGTGGTGGTTGTGGGCTCCCAACTTTATTCCAACCTTTCGTCCAGGCCGGTCATGTCGCCTGTCGAGACCGGATCGAGCAAGCATGCCTCTTTGTCAACTTGGCTGGTATCGCAAGCGAGCTGTTCTGCACTCATTCCCTGGCGAGATTCGGTGATGGCGGCTTCGGTGATGGTGAGGCCGAGAAACAAAAGACGCGTGTGTGTGTATCTTAGTATCCACCTGTCAAAGCAGAGCACCTATCCTACGCGAGCTGGGAGCTCGTTACTCGGAGGGTTTTTTCCATCACACTTGGCGATATAAAAGAGCCGGCGGAGTCCGGCGAACGGCCAACTACACCAACACGGCAGGCCGAGTTCCGTCCTCTTCGACTCATCCATCGGTTCCTCAGCTAACTATCTAGATTCTCAGTCCCCTCGGCTCCTCGGACCCGAGCAGCCCCGATCAAGAATCAAGTGCCCATCAAACCGCATGAATCTCCCTTCTTGCGCCGCAACCACCCAACAGGTTGCCCGGATGCTATCCCAAAGTAACCCCCCCCCCCCCCCCCCCCCCTGCGGCTCCCGCGTCACAAACCGGCCCAAGCAACAAATCAAGTCGTGCCAAGCATCGGGAGCCACATTCCAGCCCATAAGTCAAGACAAAGGGCCGCGTCTCCAGGCAACCGGGATCACGGTTTGCGGAAAGTTTATATCTCGCGGCCCCCGGAAAGGGGGGGGCAGAACCCCTGATCCCGCCAAATACAGGTTTTTCTCAAAAACCTTGTGGCATGCGAACTTACCATGGGCGCTTTCGAATAGCGTGTCGTACGTCTACGTTCGGTCCCACGAGTTGACGGTGCTTTATGGCCTCTTCTTCAACACTTGCACACAGTAGCCAACTCAACTAGGAGCAGCTGTTCTCACCGAAGCCGGCAGCGTAGCATCATATGCCGTGATAAACGTGTCTATTGCAGCATGCTTTATCGAGGAAGGTCCTCACCGAGAGCAAGGGGCATGGCCCATAGGTAGGTAGGTAGGTAAAGAGGGCGGACTCCTGCAAGCACCGATCCGCGCCTGCAACACACGTCACAGTCGCATCGGAACGATATGCTGGTCTCTCTCGTATGACCCCGGGGCAGGAGCGCTGGAAAGCAAGCTTCGGTTGGCTTACACGCGCTATATGCATGGTTCTTTTACACCTCCGGCCTGCAGCCCCGATCATCGGCGCTTTTCGGCGGCCAACCTTCTCCATGGGCCCCTCCGCCCTCCCGTGTTGTGTATGAAGGCGCCTCCCCCCTCCCCCACCGCCGGCCGCGGTGCCCAAAACTCCAGCCGTTCCAAAGCGTTGGGGTTGCGGCGGAGAAGCCCTTGGCTTTCGCAATTACCGACTCGGCGAGCGATCCCCCCCTTCTGCCGTAGTGTGTGTGTGGGGGGGGGGGAGGACGTTTGGAGCCGTTGAGCGAACGCCGTTGAGGCCTGTACAAGCACCACGCACACATCGTCATCGCAACCCGTCGCCACCGGAAGCGGCCGTGGCACTGTCGAATCGCCGCACGTCGGCCTCGCCCGCTCGCCCCTCTTGGCGGATGCGATGCGACCAGGCAAGCGGGCGTCCCCCCCCCCCCCCTTGACGTCCTCCGCACCTCTTCCGCCCAGGGGAAACCCCCTTATCACGTATGCATACATATGCATCCCACGAAGCACCGGCGAACCCTGCAGGGCACACGCCCCCACGTGGAGTGACCGCCCTATCGGTGAAGCAAGCTGCGGCACAGAACCATATGCGTACGCACATGGTGATAAGGCATGGCCCCCTTTTGCCTTTTGGCTTGCTGCTGCCGCCGACTAGACCTGGTCGTGTCGTGTAAAGGCCGTGGTGGGCAGGGCATCGCGGTCGTAATGCCATTTGTTTTGAGTCCGGACTAGCAGTTCGAAGTCTGTAGGCTATTGGCTCTCGCCGATTGACGTGAGACAAAACGTCCCAACCTCCGCCGTCCAGGTTCCAGAACAAGCAGCCGGTGAACCTTACCCCCACTGCACCCCCCCGTTAATAGATGCGTGATGGAAATTGTGTCATGTTAGCTTCGCTCGTTGGGTCTTGGGGCCTGGACGTGACTGGGTTCGAAAAATAACAGCATCATTAGCGTCAGTTCACAAGCCGGGGGAATATACAGGCCCCGATCTTCGAGCGAGGTTGAGCCTCCAGGGAGCCGAGGATTGGAATTGGGAGACAGATCGAGTGTAGTGAGCAAACAGCCACAAACCCCCTCTCCTACTATAAGGATGACTCGGCAGAGGCGCCGGGGAGAGCTTCTCGGCGCCCGTCTTACCCTCTCCCTTCGCGACCAGAGCCATCCCACAGTCTGTGGGCGGCCGGGTGCCAGCTCCGTGGGACGGTGATTGGCGAGCTCCGTCCGAGAACCCGTAGCATGAGAACGCGCAAATGGGTCGGAACCCGCCCTCCTCCACCCGGAAGGAAGGCGGTAGGAGTTCCGGAGTGTCCAACAGCCGTCCCGCGATACCCCCCGCCTCCTTCTCTTCCCGCGAACAGTGAGAGAGAAAGATGGCGGGAAAAGGCGCCGCATTGCAGTGCGAGCAAGGGTCCTGACTCGGGTCTCTTATGAGGCCTGAAGCCCAGAGGCGCGCACACACACACACACACACACATATACACCCCCAGCCGGGTTGTGCTATTGCAACTGCCTGTGATAATGCGTAGCGGACACGCGTGCAAATCACCTTCCACATCGGGGAGGGCCTACGATTCAAGTTTGACGAGCATGTACCCAGGTCGCCTGGCGGTGCGCGAAGGGTGGGGGTGAAGAGCCCTGAGATAGGTAGATAGTGAACGGGGAGCCGCATTGGGCGACTACTGATGGGTCGCAAAGGGAGTTGAACAAGCAAACAAATAAAGAAAGAAAGAGAAGAGGAAAAAAATGACTAGGGGAAAAGAGAGAATAGACAACGATCTCGATGCCGATCCTCAGTTCATCTCACCTGACACTCGTCGGTGGGAACGTCCGTTTAATCTGGGAAGCCGTCCCGAAACGGCATGTTTTTCTGAAGGTCTGTCTCGCCTACCGATGATATGCAGACTGCAGAGCCGTCGAGCACGTTTTCCGTCGTAGCCAGACATGCTGACGATATCTTCCCTCTCTCGCTCTCTTCCCTTCGTCTTCCGTGACCGGCCCTTCTTGGTGTGGGACGTGGGCGACCTGGGGTTTGATACAGAAAGCCAGGGGGGGGGACAAAAACAAAAGGCCAAGTACGGATAGTAGCTTGAAATTCGAGGATCGAGGCGAAATGCGGTGTGGCAGAAACCAGGGCCGGGCATTTGGTACTTGCATTCTTCAACGAACGGCACGGGGACCCCTTCTCCCTCTCACCCCCCCTAGCTCTTGGTCGCATCTCGGTACGCATGGAACGCTTGACGATGTGCCGAAGTCGGGCCGTTTTGTAATAACATAGATGATGGGCAGAAGGATCAGGGTGAACGGCTCGGGCGGACGGCTCCCCTCCCCCGGCGTGCGATGCGTTGCCTAGGAAAAAGGTTCCATCTCGTCCTCGATGACACCTTGCGGAGGCATGGCGACACGATAGAGAGAGAGAGAGAGAGAGACCCAAGGGGATGGACGGGCAGGCCAAGATGGATGGATGGGACGGCAAAAAAAAAAAAAAAAAAACGCGCACGCTGCAGGACGCCGTTGGTTGGGGTTGGGTTTAAGATTATCCCCCTTGTCTGAGCCAGGCCTTCTTTCTCGCTTCTTGGTCTTCCTTTTCTTTTGCACCTGCCTCCCTCATTAGCGAATCCGGCGAAGAGTTACTCGGCGTTGTTGGTGCCGATCGCCTGTCCTACACCGACCTCTCACCTTCGAATCACATCTCATTTCCCCCGAACCTGTGGCGTTTGGTGGTTTCCTTTACCGAACGGGACCATGCTCTCTCTCTCGCCTGCCCCAAAGTCGACCTGCAGCAGATTCCCTCCTGGTCGGTAACCCGATGAAGCACTGCCCAGCTTGATTGGAGCAGGATGGGGGGGGGGATGGTGTACATAGTATGCGTGTGTGCGTGTTGTCGATGACCAAGAACACGATGTGCATAACCATCTCCTGTACGGATATTACCAGAGGGAATGTAACTCCTACCCCCCCCCCCAGCCCTTCCATCCCGGCCAGGCCAAGGTAGACGACAGTGTGAAGAGAGGAAGATCAGGGACCCAGAGACTGTCAAACGGCGCCGGCCCCTCCTCCGGATGCACGGGCACCACGGCGGCTCCAGCTCCCAATGTTCCCATGGGCTCGGTCTCGTTCCCCTCTTTGTCCCTCTCTCACGCGAGTGTCTTTCGATTCTTGGTCTGTTCCATACGTTGCCGCTGGCCTGCCTAGCGCTACCATCAAGCGCCGGTTGTCGCATCGCGCGCTCATGTCTTCTCCCCAGTCCTTGCGGTCCCGAGGGATTCGCATTTACGGGAGTCGACAGCCCGCGGGTTACGTGTCAGAATCTCGGGGACGAGACGCCACCAATTTCATGGAAGCTTGGGGGGCTGCCATACAAAGCTAGCTAGCTTGATACCCTGATACCTTGATAGTTAACTGGGAGCAGCCAGCACCACCACCCTCAGCCCTCTCTCTCTCTCTCTCTCTCAGTCTCTCTCCCCCTCTTCTTCAACCGAGCACTCGGAAGTTACCAGCAGGGTCTTGAGTCGTGTTTGCATGTTGTGCGCCTATGCGAGGGATGCGCGGCTCATATCCTCCACAAATTTCCCATTGACGGCTCCCCTGGGGCCACTTAAACTAGCTGAATCTGCTTGCCTATGGGTCAATATTCCTCTCTTGGCCCCTCTCTTTCTATCGTGCCTTGACCGAAAGAGAGCAAAGGGGAGGTCCGTGTCGGATGTGAGGGGGGTTTCGAGAGACGGCCCACAAGCCTTACTAGTACACCTACTATGTACACCACTCCTTGGATCCTTGGAGAGGAACGACGTGTGAAAGTGGCATGGTAAAGGGGCAAGTATAGGGCACTTGGAACACAGAAACGGTGCCATCGCTCGAGCAGAAGGAGGGAGGAAGGGTTGCAATGCAGGGAAGCAGCAATGCAATGCAAGATAACGAACGGCTCCTTAGCTTCGGGAGAGGGAGGGGGGACCGCGTTGGCCACGGTGTCTCAATCCAATGCCGCCGTAATCTGTGGCCCCGCCATCGGCCCCATCCCATCTGAAGGGATCGGCGCACGGAGGAGAGCACCGACCTCCTGCCAGGCGCCTCTCCGGAGTTCCAAGAAATAAAACAATAAAAAGTTTGAGGCGTCAGAAGCACAGGAACCATCCCATCTCACACCCCATTTGGCTTTATGCTTTTTTCTTCTTATTTCTTTTCTGCCCGAGTCTACTCGAACGTGATGACGTCTGTCTGCCTCCCCCCCCCCCCCCCTCGCGAAGTAGGCTGGCCATGTCCGTGGTCTCCTTGGACACGGGAAAGCCAACATCCCTTCCGGCACAGTTGCGAACGGGTTGTGCGTGACCGGTTTCGAGGCATAGGAAGCAATAAGAGAAACAAGGAAATCAAGGGCCCCCCTTCATCGGCTAGACCTGCCCTATCACGGTAGAGCCACAGAGAAAGCAAACCGTCATCCAAACTCCCTCCTTCGTCAAACCGTGATATCCTGCAAATCCAAGCACTCATCGCGTCACACCACGCACATGGCTGCATACACACAGACATGTATGTAGTACCTGGGCAGAACACACGCGTCCTTCGGCTATCGCCATCATGCTTTTGCAGAGGACCCAGTACCAAGGCTAACGTGCAAGCGCAAAACGTTGTTTGGCACAAGTGGCCGGCCAACTGTGTACCCTACTTGCCCGTCCGTTGGTCTCCGGGGAAAAAAAAAACCCCTGGCGCCTCTGCGCATCAACGAGGAGCGAACCTCCAAAGCAGAGATCGTCAACTTCTCCAACTCCCACACATCCTCCGTCAGCCTGCAGCTGCCCTCTCTCATCGCCGTCTACTCCACCCGCATCCAAGCATCAGACGCATGAGACACACCACGCTGCCGGTCGCGCGCGATCTGTGCTTCTCCCATGGACCGCGTGCGTGGCGCAGACACTCTAAACTCTCTCTCTCTCATTCTCTCTCTCTCTCTCTCTCTCTCCTTCTTTCTCGTTCGTCGCTCGTCGCGGCAATAATGTATACACACTACACCAACACCTTAGTCTCCTCGGCCCTGTTGGACCCTTTCCCCGGCTGTCTGGAGCACCTAGCGTTACCGACGTGATCCAGGACGTAGCCCAGATCGGCGTCGAATCGTACCCACGCACGCAATAAACACAGCCGCCCCCCTCCCCGTCGTTCACGAACGACTTATCGTCCCTACTAGCAACTGCTGTAGAAATAGACCTGCAGAATCGGGCAGGAGCACAGAGTAGTTGCGTCTGCACTTGTCTTGTACCACCCCCACCCACCTGGCTCAAGCCACACTGATACAAGACCGCGTATGCTTGACGGGCTCGACAGTCTCTCTTCTCGAGAGTACCCCCTCCGCTCCGCCCTCCCCGCCTGGTCCGGCGGCCCTAAACGCACCCAGTTCGAGAAGGGGGGGGGGGGAAAGACAAACGCCGCCATCCTTGGCAACCTAGACCCCCCCCGGCCGAAATAGCCGCCCATTCTCCCCTTCCATCTCATCTCCCGTCTCGCCCTTCAAGCCCGCTCCCCCCCCATGGGAAGTCGTCCAGAAAGCGACGTGAAGGCGCCCCCGTGGCCGATGTTACTGGGGTTTGGAACAGAGGTACACGATACCGTACGGCAAAAGGCCGGGCCGAAATAGGCCCGCGTCGACGTCCTAGACCGGTCACCAAAACCAACCCTCCCTCCCGTCTTCCCTCATCGTCGTCCGCCTGGAGAGATGTAGCACTCCTTCATCTCTATGCCCGTCTGACCTGGCCGCCCATCGATCCCCCCGGCTCCGCAGACTTTGTCCGTCACTCGTGGGGGAGGATGCGGACCACGCCGCGGCCTCTGCTCCCCCCCCATCTCCTGCCCCGCGAGTGTGGCCGATATGCCCGCCAAAAGTTTCGCCTCTTTTACCTACCTGTCCGCCTGCCCGCCTCGCCTGTGCCATTTTGCCATTTTGCCATCAGCCATTTGCCGTTTGCACGTTTTCTCCATTTGTCATTTGCCATTAATTGTCAGCCGTGTGTGCGTACGTGCGTATGTGCGTATGTGTATGTGTGTGTGTGTGCGCGCGCGCGTCTTTGCCCTCCCCCCCCCCCCCCCTCCCCCGCCTTCTTCGCCCATCCCTACACCTCAAGGCTTTGCTACTCTCTTTCCACCTTGACCGAACCCGCCCCCGACCCCTCCATTTCCCCTCTCTTTCTGTGCGTGCGTACGTATGTAGGTATGTGTATGTGTGTGTGAGCTTCATGGCTAAACGGATGAAGAAAAGAAAAATCCCGAGAGCGCGGAAATCGCGGGGTATCCGGCGGGAATAATTACGCGCCCTCTTCCTCATCGAGCCGGCCCCCCCTCCAAGCCCTTCCAGAAAAATCGACATACTTTCCGAGATACGACGCAGCTTTCCCCAACTTGTATAGCCATCTCCCCTTCCCATCACAATGCCCGCCCGCTCGCTAGATTACGTTTCTCGGGAAAGGGAGGGGGCAACGGCACGGCAGCACGCCACACGGCAAGGCGCAACGGCAAATGGGCAACCAAAACGTAAGGGAAATTATTTTATTTTATTTTGAATAAGAGAGACAGACGGAGAGAGAAGTCACGGGGAAACAGCCAATGGACGGATAAAACGTAGATTCAACGAGAAATAAAATCTGCCTAGGTATCCCACGTTTGGGGGGGGGGGGGGGGGGGGAGGGGAGGTTTCAATCAATATCTCAATGTGACGCCTCCCAATCACAGAGAAAAACTCCTTCTGGCATCGGCACCTCGGCCAGGAAAACAAGGGTCGTTTTGGTATACACAGATTAATGCTCAATCCCCACATCCCTCCTGTTCCCTCCGCCTCGCCTTTCCTCTCCTCTCTGCCCATCGAGCGCGGATTAACTAGTGCGTGTGAAGAATCCAAACCACAGCATATGAACAATCCAAAAAGGGGGGTTTTGTGTGAAAGTTGGCAGATACGTGGCATCATTCTCTTTTACGACCGACTACAAGTCAAGAAAGAAAGAAGAAAAAGGCCCGCAGCAAAGACTCCTAAAACACCACCAGCTTTCCCTCATATGTTTCGGAATCAACAGAAAAATAATTCAACTCCCAGTCTGCCCAGAGGTTTGATTGAATCTCAACAAAACCTACGCCTCGGAAATATGCCTCTCTTTTTCTTGCGCCGTTCGCCCAATGGGGAGCTGGTTGTTCATCCATGACGTGTGTGTGTGGGGGGGGGGAAATGTCCGAATCATCTTCAAAGCAGAACTCGAAATCTCGTGCGTCCAATAGTCGTGGCCGTGAAGGCCTTTGCCAGTGCTTCTCTAATGCTGGCAATCATCAAGTCGTGACGTGTGGAAATGCTTGTGCCTCGCGGTAGCGGGCCCGTCGGGTTTGGGGAATCAAAAGGATAAGTGGGTGGGAGGGGGCTACGGCCGTGGATCCGAGCAGGTCCGTCGATAAAGGGTGGGAACAAAAAACAGGTCCATGTCGCGGGCGAGCTCACAGGACGACGCATTTGCTCTTGCCTTCCCTCCTGCCCACTTTGCGGCGATAGCGGTCGCCGCCCTCCTTGTCGTCGTATCGCGCCCCGGTGTCGCCGTTGGACGGCCGGGTGTTGCTTCGGCCGCCGGGTTGGGGCCGCGAGGCTGCCTGGCGCTGCCTCCGGAGTATTCTGACGACGTCGTAAAAGGCCTTTTCGACGTTTATGCAGTTCTTGGCCGACGCCTCGACGAACTCGCAGCCGAGCTCGCGGGCCAGGGCATGGCCTTCTTGTGTGGATACTTCCCTCTCGGTGACTCTGTCGCTCTTGTTGCCGACAAGCATGATTGGCACGGGTGCTTGAGGGATGACGGCGGAGATTGGCGAGCCGGGATATGAGGGTGAGGATGCACATGATTCCTTGACTCGCTGGATCTGATGGTGAAACCTCTTGATCCTTGAGAAGGACGACCGTGATGAGATGCTGTAGACGAGAACAAAGCCTTCGCCATCTCGAATCCATTGATCGCGAAGGGCTGTGTACTCTTCTTGGCCGGCGGTATCGAGCACTTCAAGCATGCATGCTTGGCCGTCAATCACGACTTGCTTGCGGTACGAGTCCTCGATCGTGGGGTCGTACTGTTTTCGGGTAAAAAGCACGGTCAGCGGGTGGCTCTTGGCGGCGACAGTGGCGGGGAAGGGCGGACGGTCGGAAAGCGGACGATCAAAGCAAGGCAAGGCAAGGCAAAGCCGGGCGACGCGATGCGATGCGCTGCAAGGCCGCGCAGCGCAGTGCAAAGGCGAGCAGAGCAGAGCAGGTTGGGAGCAGCAGCGACTTACGGTTTCCACAAAGTGTTGGAGGCAAAGCTGGATTGTTAAAGCGGTTTTCCCCACGCCGCCGTCGCCCAGGACCACCAACTTGTACAGCACCATTTTTCCCGCCATGATGGGCAACTATCGGAGACGAAGGACGATGGGAATGCAATCGAGAAGAAAAAAAAAAAAAAAGGTCGTCAGAGAATGAACTCGCTCGATTGATGATGAGGAGCGAAGATCAAACGAGGCAGAGATTGAGGAGACGATTCGCGGGGGAGCAGGTCGGAGGGGGGTGGTTCGTCGGTTGTAGTGGTTGTGAAGGTGGTGGTGGAGGAAAGGACGACGAACGCCAGTCGAGAATCGATGATAGGATATGCAAGGTAAAAAAAGGTTATGAACCTAAGGTTGGTAGGCCGGCAGGTAGGTAGGTAGGTAGGTAGTGGGTAGGTGGGTAGGTAAGGTAGATAGGTAGATAGGTAGGTAGGTAGGCAGGTAGGTGGGGGGGAGGAGGAGGAGGAGCAGGAGGAGGAGGAGGCCAAAGGTATGGTGGTGGTTGTAGAAAGTTGGGAGCAAAGTAGCAGCCCAAATCTTGTTAGATTTTGGAGCCCGAGCCCTGGACGTGGACAGTGGGCTCTCCTCAGCAGACTGGTGGGTTGGATCGACCGGACTGGACCCGATAGCCAGTACGTAGTGGCAGCAATGTAGCAGCTGCGGGTAGTAGGTACCACCTGTATGTACTATGTATCAGTAGCGGCGGCAGCAGAAGCAGCAAATGCAGCACTGTGACCGGGGAGGGGGGACTCGAGGTGGGCTAGCTGCTGGGCTTGGTCCTGTCTGCTATGCTATGCTAGGCTGAGCTGGGCTTGCCTGGCAACTGGCAGATTGGCGGATAGATAGTCGCGGGTGCGCGAATCGACGGGAGTACGATGCGAGAAAGTGTCCGTCCTGTAGTGGGTGCTACTGTGAATACTCTCTCTCCGTCTCTCTGATTCGCTCTCGCTGTCCCCTCTCTGTGTGTGTGTGTGTGTGTGTGCGTGTCTCCGTCTCCGCCTCCGGACTGCTCTCTGCCATTCTATTCTTTACTTTCCCTCTTGTATCGTTTTGAATAAGCCTTTTCTTTTCCTTGTTTCCTCTTCGCCCGTCGTTGTCGTCGTCGTCCTCGTCCTCGTCGTTATCGCCGTGCCCTTCTGTCTCTTCTCTTCTTCGGATGGGCCAAAAAAAAGTGAGCGAGGTGGGGAATGGCAGCAGGCAACTGACTGGATTGGCGGGTCTAGCTTGTGTTGGATGCTTGGGTTAGGGAGAAGGATGATACCGGGATAAAGGCGAAGCGGAGTGGAGGCGCACAGCCGACTGTTGGCTAGCCCGCTCCTCTCCTGAGAGGCTGTCAACCCTCGCTACCTCCACGCGCCAGCCAGCCCGGGCCACCCATTTCTGTATCCGCCGCCGTGACTTGGGCTGTCTGTCTCCGGGATGGGACGGGGAAGGGGACAGAGTGTGAGTGGGAGTGGGAGGGCAGCAGGGGAGGGCGTCGACAAGGGGAACAGGGGTGTAGGGACGGATTGGAGACATGCCAGCAAGCAGTTCCAAACCCAGCAGGTTGGGGTTTGCTAGTAACAGCACAGGGCAGAGAGGGCAAAGAGCAGCCCCAGAGCAGTGTGGTACGTACTTGCGAGGTAGCGTACATAGTAGGTACGCATGCAGTAAGACAGGGTAGGTGGGGATACCTGACTTGTTGGTGCTGCTATCTTGTCGGAAGACGTACCTGGCCGTGTGGAGAGAGAGAGAGAGAAAGAGAGAGATTGTTTGTGTGTGCGTGTGTGCTGCGCGTCCGCAGTAAAGTACCGCAAATTCAGTCGGGACAGGGTTCCTTGCCCGGAGCTAAGGGTATGTCTAGGCCGGGAGAGAAAGAGGAAGAAAAAAAAAAAGTCAAGACGGGATTGATATGTAATTACGACGGCTGCCGTCCGAGATGCGGACGAGAAACAAGACTTTGGCTAGCTCAGCTCATCGTGGGACGCATCGGTCGCCAACTGATTGTAGAGCCTCCATCGACGACGAGGACCGCGAGACCCCCTTCTGTCACTCAGTGCGGCGGATCAGATCATCGTCGCTACCTATGGAGAGCTGCTCCTCCTCTTCAACGGTCATGGGGTTTGGGACAGCAGCAGATGGCAGCAGACGTTTAGTTGACTACCTACATAGTACGTAGCAGTATGCATGTACCTAGTCTCAAGCGGCCGCGGGGAGGGAATTTGCGAGAGGGCGGGCCAGACTCGGTGAAGAAGCGGACGACGCTGACGAAAGTGGGTTGGTTGGAGCTGTATCGACTACCTACCTACGGATACTGGAAGGGGGAAAAGACGAGGCAACAGGGCAATCGACGGGGTAGGAGGGGGCGGTTGATCAAGGATGAAGCTGGTGGCCGGCAACGGGAAACCAGCAGAACGCCGCCCGGCGTGCGCTCGGTCGTCCAGCTCAAGAAGAGTGGGCAAGTGAGGAGAAGAATGCGGGAGTGATGGTGACAGCAAACGACGTACCTGCGCCGGTGGTATGCGTAGGTATTTGCGCAGAGAGGGGGGGAAGGGGGGTGGAATCTGTAGGAAATCCAAAGGCAATCTCGGTCCGTGGAGCGTTGGATCGGCTGATGAATCCAAAGGCCGGACGGAATGGCGATGGTCAATATCCGTATGCTTGGTCCGATTGAGACGGCAGGAACGGCTCACGTGGATATTGGCACCTTCCCTCATCATCTCAATACGGTACCTACTTAGTACCTAGACAGGTAGGTAGGTCGGACCTGCTGCTTTTCTCGCTTGCTGTTATCTGAATTCACTACCTACCTACCTACCTACCTACCTTGACTACATAAAGTTAGAAGGACCGAGGAGGAGGGAGGATAGGAAAGGTGAAGGCGCGATCGCGGTAAGTGGAAGGGAGAGAATGTAGCATGTGTGCCTGCCTCACCTCCTCAACCGCCTTCCTCCCCCCGTCTGCTTCCTTCCGTCCTTGGCCCTTCCCGAGCGCCATATCTCTCGGGCCTGTTGGGCACTTCACCCCAATAAGAAGGTACCTACTTGCCATCACGTCACGTCACGTCACAGCCCGATAGCAATACCGTGTGCTTCCTCCGTCGCAGGCTTGAAGCCACAAACACAGAACGACTGGTGGCTGAGCTTGTGGGATGGAACACCGCCCCAACCCATATCTTTCCACAGCCACAGAGTCAACAACACACGGACATCCCCTCCGCGTATACATGGCATGGAGCATACTCCGTACATACAGTACGGATTATCCGTACACACTTCATAAACCCACAATAAGGCCCCGGCCCTCCGGAAAGAGGCTCAGTCGATGGGTGCACCCGCATGTTGTGGATGAATTCGGCGGGTACGGACCACGGGCTCTGCCAACGGGAATGAATACCAGACCTTGTCGGTCGAGCTTGCCTCGCACTAAATATTACCCGTATATTGATTGATGCATCTCACACGGGCCATCTGAGCGTGGGTTCCCTGCCTCGTGCAAGGTGACGTTCATTGATACTTTTGACAGGACTGCGAACTGCGCGCTGCATGTTTCCTCTTCCCACATTAGCGCCACTCTCCCTGACGAACTGGCTGGTCTCGGGTGCCCCAATTAACAGGCAGGGCAGCCGCAAGTCACATACGCCGTGGTGACGCAGGCATCCACACACACACACACACACACACACACACGCATCTGTTCCTACGGACCGTAGTAGTAGGCTCTCCGAACTTGTTTCCCTTATTCCCTTGGAAACAGAGCTGGTCTCGTGCAGGGAGGGAGGGAAACAGAGTTGGCCTCACGGAAGGCGGTCGGCCAGGGCAGTCCCGCGGGTCCTTTTTACTTTGCGATCAACAAGAGGCGGGTCGCACAGTCGTAGCGGAAGCCATCCCGTTTAACATACCCGTCTGAACCGCAAGATGATTACTACCTAGGGTGTGTGTGTGTGTGTTTGTGTGTGGTATGAATTCGCAACACTGTTTGATCGGCAAGGTTTCTATTTTTTTTTTTTTTTTTGGGTTTTCAGACGGGCTTTTTTCTTTTTTGTTCTCCCCATCTTCCCTTTTCAATGGCCTTTGTGTCTGCTAAGCTGCTCCCTCAATCAATGTCCACCTATTTTCCACTTCCCCCCCTGTCACAAAACTCTGTTTCGGTACGTACAACCAAGTACTTTGGATTGAGAGTACGGATGCAGATATCTCGTCTCCCAGAAGCACCTGCCTGCCCGAGTCGGTGCTGCCTGCCCGTTGAACGACTTGCCTACTACTTGACTCGCTTGCAAACCGCTTGTATCACGGGCATGTACTCACCCGTATTGCATTCGTAGGTAGAGTTCATCCAACCAACAGGTGACAACTCGAGTCACCTCGAGCAAAGCCAGTCAGTCCTTGCTTTGATTTGCCTTGTTGCCTTCTGCCAATCGACGCCTGGCAGCCGCATCTAAACATACTAGGAGCGAGCAAGCGAGCCAGTGAGCCAACGAGCAGCATACTACCGAGTAGTCCGTCGTGGCTAAGGTGGTTTGTTCACTTTGGTAGTGCCGACACACCATTGGCACCAACCTCACTTGTCTAGGTCTGGCTGGGTCTAGGGCCTAGACGCATCTACTGCGTCCGGCCTGCATCCACACCCACATGATGGTGAGGCAACGACGGGCGAGCTACTACTAGAGCTGTCCCGGACGTGGACACGGAGCTGCACCTTGTATCAGGGAACCAGCGGCAGCCATGGCGTCGACAACCGCCGCCCAAGAGAACAGAGGAAATCTTGGGACCCAAGATCCAGACCACTCTGGTTCTTCTGACCCGTCAAACCATGCCTCCTCTCCGTGAGTAGGTACCACCACCCGTCGTCGCTGCCGCTGCCGCCTCCGCTGCTTCGCCAATTGCTAATTTCCTCATGGTGCCATCCGCCCCAAAGACCTAGCTCCTCCCTGATAAGGGTAGCTACCCCAGCTTTACTAGTACAAGCTCCGTCTCTTCCAACCGACGTGGCCGGGCAACCCATCCTTCCTTCCAAGCCCTCCCCCCCCCCCCCCGGTTGACTAATCGCGCGCCCGTCGGGTACTGAACGATACGCATCGCGCAGGGACATCCGCATCACTAGTCCCGGTCACGGCATGATCCGTCTTGGTCGTCCGTATCGGAGGAGAGGCACCGAAGCCGGCGGCGTACGAGTGCATGCACATAGTACACGCGGTAGGGAAGGCCAGGAATGTGTGTGCGCTTGCGCTTTCATCCATCCATGCAGATGGACAGGGAGTGAGAGAAGGAAAATTCAGTTACTCTGCTCCCCACCCTCTAATCCTCATCCACGCCACCGACTGCCCTGCCCTGCCTCGACTATGCTTGCTGACTGACCACGCAGAAATCATCACGCTGCACCGGACCTGGTCCCCGGACGCGGTTTTCTACTGGACAATTGATTTTCCAATGCCCACCAGTGTGCATAGACCACCCGCCCACCCTCGCATTAGCAAGTCGGGTCAATCACCCAGCAAGGTGCTGACCAAACCTTTAGATTCCGCAATGCCTGCCAGAAAGCTGCTAGGGTTAGACTCCAGCTCTCTACTATGTATCCGTACGGTACTCCGTATCCTTTTTTTTTTCTAGTCCTCTTTTGCAACCCCCGTTCCTCTCCTGTATCCCTGTCTCTTTGTGGATTTAGGCCTGAGGCACCAGAAAGTCCACCCCCCGGCATGGCATGACGATTGTGGACCGCTAAGCAATACCGGGACGACATGCCCCACTCGATGCCGGCTTGGTTGACCAATCGGAGGTATCATTATGGTATCCACTAATGACCACCACCGTGCGAATACAGTCCACATTCTCCAACCACCTTCGGGCCTGGAATTTGAACCCCTCCATCCTCTTCTCCAAACCGCCCTTTTTACACTACCTACACCTGTATCGTGGCAGGGCCACCCCCGAACCTCTTCCCTGGCTGGTGGATAGTCGTTGTCTCTTATTACTGATCGTCAAACTCTTGTTATTGTTGTTGTTGTTGTTGTTGTTGTTGTTGTTGTTGTTGTTGTTGTTGTCGTCGTCGTCGTCGTTGCCATTGTTGTTTTCTTGTTTTTCTACCGAGAAACGAGAGCCCTGGGAGGGTGCGGTATAAAAACAAAAATGAAACTTCGACATCCTTGCTCGCCCCCCTTCATGCTTCCTGCAATGGCTGACCCCCGGCTTCGCTCGTCCGGCCCATTCTCGCGGCCGGCGACCGCGGCCCGCTCTGCAAACAGGCCCAAGTTCCGGTCCTCGCCAAGTAGCGTCCGCAGCAGCCTGACATCACGAGACAGGCGCCTGGACCAACTCTTCCGACGTCATCGGGGTCGGAGGAGGGTCGACCCCGAGTTCGCTTTCAACCCGTCGATATGCAGGGACGAAGCCCAGCCGTAAGTTGGAGAGCACACTGCCGTTGTCTATTTCCGGCACCGCTTCCAGGGCTGCCCCGTCACGCGCCCGCAGATTTACGTTTTCGGCTGCACGTCTCCGGCACAACATGCCACGGGGTTGGGGTCGTACACACACGAGATACAACGCAAGCAGTCATGTCACGCCTCGTCCCGTGTCGTGGCCGAGCTGCTGTCTCACCGGACCTCGTGCCAGACTCAGCCTTCCGGGGCGGCTTCACACGAGGCTCGCACCATATTCCCGCTTTTTGCCTTCCGCAACTCAGTACGGAGAATGCCACGCCATGTCAGTTCCCGGCCGCAGCACAGCCCCGTCGTCGGCGCCCCATGCCACTCCGCTTCCACAGTTCGGCTGATCGCGGGGGGTGGACGTTGGGCCTTCGTCGTGTCTTCATCTCGACCAGCATGCCGTCGGAAAGCCGATGATGGCCAACCAGATTGATCGGATTCGGCCAAGTCTGTAAGCAAACAACGGTCAATGGGTCACTCGAATGCCAACCCAACAAACTGATTGTCTGTGGCGTCCCCGTCGCGGCTTTCTTTCTTCCTTCCCTTCTCCAAAGCTTTCCAGCGTGGTGTAGCCTCCGCTGTCAAGATCCGCGCGCATATTTTCTCCTTCGTCCATCACGTTACGATTCGTACGGCTGTATGCGAGACCCGGGTCCGGCCTAATCCGTTGCGACTCTCGAGAGCCCTCATTCCCTTGGAAAGCTACTCCTACCTCTCGCCCGCGGGCGGCGGTTGAGACGGCCGCCGCCCTCCAAGGATTAGGTCGTGCTATGCTCGTTAGATCCATTGACCCGGACCGCTGGGGGGGGACGTTCATATTGTTTGCTATGTCAAGCAGTGTTGGCTGTCTCGTGTCCTCGGAGTAGCACGCAAGCTGGGTGGTCAATAGCTCGCCTGCGCCGTGATACTGCATGAATAAGAGTGCCATAAAAACAGTCTCGACCCCCAACGTCTTCCTCCCCCCACCTCAAATAAGCAAACATGACCCCAAGTAAAGCTAGCCCAATTAGATATCTCCCCGCCATGCACTCTGATCTGTTAGCGCGTTCATGGTGATCTAAAGATATACTCCCCCTCCCCCCTGTCCAATGGCCAGAACAACAAACTAGCCAGCGCAGCATGCAGGTAATCCAGGGACAACTTGACCGGACGAGCCGACCTGCCACAGAGCCCTCACGGAGAGTGACACGGCGGCGGTGTTACGGGAGCATTGGACAATGGGGCACACGTGGTCGAGGGGGGGCGGTTCTCGACTTTGAGATGGAAAAAGCCCGGCCGTGCACGCCTTTCGTGGTGATCACAAGCCACCATCCACCTTCGTCTCGAACGCGGGGGAAGGGGGGGGAGAATTTCGTGATATATTATAGTAAAAAGCGTCTCGTTGATTCCAACGGCGCCGCACGTCCCGGGACCGGAACCCTTTGGTCGTATAGCGGTCCTGACGGCTCGAAGCAAAATGTGTGGCGTGTGGCCAACATTGGCAAGGCGGCTGCGGAAGTCCGGCATCTTGGCACGCCTTGATATCCTTTCTTTTTTTCTCAAACTAACTCCCCCTTCCCCCTCCACCCTACTTGCGGGAACGAAGCGCAACATCGTATTTGGGTAACACAAAAAAGAAAAGGAGGGGGGGGGAAAAAAAAGGAGCCTAAACCCGGGGCCCGCAGCAACACGGGTGTGCTAGCTACGCCGCCGATCTCGCGGGATCACGCGCCCTCTCTTCCCCGGACCAGTAGGTAGGCGGCCAGGCAATGCAAGGCAAGGCAAAAAGCATCCCGTGTCAGCACGGACGGGGCTCGGCATGCACATGCCGGAAGCAACGAGCCTGTCACAATCAAGGATCCCTTCTGTTTTTTTTGTTTTTTTTCAAGGTAAAAATGATTCCAACCAACCATCCCCCCCGGGCCCCCCCCCCCACGCCCACACCTCTCATCCCATGGATCCCTCGGGAACAAAGTAACAAGACCAAAAAGCAGTTGCTCGAGCGTCGGCCCCGCCTGGTTTACCCCCAAAAGGCACTCGGAAAACCAAATATAACGTCTCGCGAGGAATTCTGATTGTGGCGGCCCACCCGAGAATAGCAGGACGAGGTCGTGTGTATATCGCGAGCATCGTCAGCCCTGTCACGAGGGCATGGGAAGGCGGGCAAGGGAGGATTTGGGCTGTATGTCAAACACGGCATGGGTCATTGGTCCAATGACCGCGTTGGGCCTCGACGTTCCCGGTCCAGCGCGTTCCTTGCAGGCCACTCGCGTGTATAATATATGTTTGTTTCATCATCATCATGCTATATAGCATGATCGCAGGGGTGGGGAGGGGGGCTTTTTTTTCGGTGGCATCTCATAAACGAAAACAAAAACAAAAATAAAAACAACAACCGGCTGTCCCTCAACTCGAAACACAGTGGGAAGAAAAAGGGGATAAGAGAAATGCTCGCAAGACCCCCGACCCTGGCGCGGGTCTGCCCGTATAACGGCCCGCGCAGGTAGGGAAAGAAACGACGGACGCGGACGGACGGGGGAGACAGAAAAAAGAAACGGCCGGTCACGCACAGACGGACGGATCAAGGGATCAGGCGCGTCACGGTCAAGGTCACGCATCCTTCAACTGCCGAGACAAAACACCCCCAGTACCCGAGGTTTCTCCACGATGACTACGACGACGACGGCGAGGAAGGCGATGATGATACCATTCTTTGCCCCTGGCGTCTCGGGGACAATTGCATCCATATTGGGGGGGGGGGCTAGAATGTTAGCTGCACGAGCATAAGGCACGCAGAAGAGGAGGCGGTCGCTCTCTTGTGGTGGGGTTTACTATATCCGGGGGGCCCCCCACGGGCGACCTTTATTAGGTTGCCTCGACCAGATGATATTCGAGGATCGGCCAACGTTCTCGGCGCAGGCATCTTTTCAAGGCAGTGGATTCCGACGTTGATTACGTTCCTGTCTCTCTTTTCGCACAGAGTACGCAATGTTAACCACACGGAGCAAAGGTGCCACCATGCTCTACACTCAACGCGATATGAGTTTTCCAGATGGACAACAACACCATGCCATGGAATCTCATAACCAGGCCCTCCCAGGTTACATGCATCCACCGGCAGAGCGACCTAATACCGCCACGTCGTTTCTTGGCCGACGCGTCGGCAGTCGTCGTCGATCAAAATCTCCGGCCGTGGGGACGTTTTGTTTCCCTGGGTTCCCGGGCTCTCCTCGGCGGCGCAAGCCCTACCGGGCACTGGGTGACACGGGAACCCCCCCCACGGGAGTCGGTCCTCCCGCGGTCGTCTCGGACCAGTCACGTAAGCCAGAGCGAGAAGAATGGCTGCGTTCCGTGTGCGTGGGGAACGGAGCAATGATTACGTTGGCACGTTGGCAAGAAAACCATGAGGCTGGGCATTTTTTGACGCTATTCACGATTATTGGGTGGGACGGCTATTCGTCACTTTCCTTTCGTCCGCCTCGGAACAAGCATGATTGTCGACCCGCCTCCCGTCCCTTTTATTCTGTTTTAGCTTCGGGCTTTTCCCCAGCAGGGGTTCCCGATGCTGTGGTGAACTAGACGAACTAGCAGCCTGGACGACAGGAGGCCCCCAATTGCCAACTATCGGGCCAGGACCATACGGCCGGCCGGTCGGTGAGGCGGGAGGGCGTTCACCAGTGCAAAGCGACTGACGATCACTCTCCTCTCGCCATCTCTTCCCTTTTCTCCTTCTCCCTCTCGACCGGTTTCGGCGCTAGAGGTCCGATCTGGTCGACAACTTCCGCCCAAAGTTCGCTTGCCGTCGCCATGCCCCACCCCGGAGGCTCGTGCCCCCTCCCCCCCCGTAGCCATGTCCGATATGGTGAGGTGAGGCCAGCGGATATATACGCCAGGGCGTCTGGCGCCGGTTTTTTTCTTTTTCTGTTTGGATATTCGGGCGATCCCGCCTTGGCATGGTTCTTTCGACCCGCTTCCGTAGACACACGAGGCAACATCTGTATCGCCGAGCAGTCCCCATGGGGGGAGAGGGAGGCGTGTGTATGTATGTGCCAAAACGCAGTGGCCTGCAGGGTTGCAGATCTGCCGCCGCCGCTCCCCCGTGTTCCTTGCCCGTCTTTGAGTGAGAAGCGAAAGGGCCGCTACCTTCCTGGAAGGCACCCCCCGCAGGAAGGAGAGAAGAAAATCTTGAAGCAGGGTGGCATCTTGTGTGGGTTTCCCGCGGCGGTCGTTTTGGCCGCGTAGTGAGTTGCGCTTGGGATGGGGCCATCTTCCAAAGCTCTAGCAGCCTTGGCTGATAGGGAGGTTTGTTTGCAAGATTCCATGGTGCTGTGTTTCTGTTCATAAGCCTTCTACTACGGTGTTGGGTACCGGGCATGGTCTTTATGCCGTGTTGGAGTACCTGTCTATCTATGCGACCTTGAGAGGAACCGTCTTGAATACGCACCTCGGTATACCGGACATTGGCTCGGCATCAGAGAACATACCGTGCGGAGATCAGACGTGGCAGCCAGGCATGGGAATTAAGTTACCGGTGCTGCATGCTTACTGCCAAGTCCACCGTATGGACAAGCCGCGTATTCCCTGCTGGCCGGAGACGAGGCTGTCCCAAACGGACATCTAGCAGGTACCGGATTTATCCCATATCTCTTTCCCTTTGTATCTGGCCGAGTATCCACACGAAACCGCCGACGGCGGCGACGTATCAAGAAAGAGGCCGAGGCCAGCCGCGGAGCCGGTGACGGATAGCAACGAGTGACGGCGAGGCGTAGCTGCTGGCTGCATGTCGGCCTTTTACACTCGACATGTCAGCTGTCTGTCTGCTATTGTGGGTTCTTGTCCCCTCAGAGAGAGAGACACTCGCAGCGAGACTTTCATGGACGGAATGTGTGAGAGAGAACCCAAGTTCGAGCTCGGTGGAGTATGAAGGGAATAGGAAAAGGCGGAAACATATGTGTGGTCTGCTTCTCATGCCGAACTGTTGCCATTTTGGCAGCTCCACGGCCGGCCCCTCCGCAGCATACCCCCCGATCTGTAAACGCGAGTTTTGCCGCATATAATTTTCTTACCTCTTCTGCCGTATTGCCTTCGAATACCATGATCCTCACGTCCAAGCCGTGACTTTCGTCGTTATGTATACAAGTGATGACGGCTACGAAGTCCTCGAACGTCTTCCTCGCCACCGGAGGCGCCTCTACCCCTCGCAGTTCAGCAAGCACCGACCCGGCGCCGTGCCCCGCCGCGCACCACGCTAATGCAATAATTGCAATATAAACGAAAAAAAAGGAAGAAAAGAAGTACCAAGAGAAAGTGAATTTAATCATCAACGATGCTGCCCCAAGGAGTAGTGTTGCGCCTAAGGGGGCTCCGCCCTCGTGGGGTGGAGAAGGAGTGCGGGGTTGTGTTGGATACATATTGTGCAAATTTTCTTCGAATACCGACAGCATCCGATATGGTGTAGTGGCCAACATGATGCCCTCTCATCCCTGTGAGAGGTTAGGCATAGCCCCGAGTTCGATTCTCGGTTTCGGAACATTTTGTTTTTGGGGGTTATTTGTACCTTTTTTTTGCTTTATGACGTGACTCGCCTTCTCTCTCCGCCTGTGTTCTGTTTGTTTTGCTTGGGGAGGCTCCAACCCGAGTGTTGTCTCCACCCCCCCTCCCCCCTACAGCGCTGATGCGAGTAGATCGGTATGTGAAGGCCTTTAGAAACTGAGAGGCTCCCTCTATCAGAGTCCATCAGAGTCGTGAAAGCACGCAGGGTCAAGAGAGAAGGGAGGGTGAACCCATCTTGAGAGGACGTGGGCTCAAAGGGCGTCGGCGGCGAGGGCCACCAGCACCATGAACCTTGACGAGTATCTTCTTATGCCATGATGGTGTTGGGTGGGAGCTAGGGTAGGGGGTGCAAGTGATACCGAAGTCGCCGAGCGACTAGGCAATGATGGCAGACGATGGTTCGAGGGTCCGAGTTCTCAGAGTATACGACTCATTCTCGAAACCCCCTTGCCTCTCTAGCCGTCAAGATTGTTCCCTTCTCCTCAGTCATCCAGTATGTTTTCACGCAAACCCAAGGGACGGATGTAGCTAGACAGAGAGAAATCAGGCTGCCAGGCTCCATGATGTCAGCAGTTACACGAATGAATGGGGGGGGGGGGGGGGGCGGCCGGTCGATCGCGTACTGAGGCTCACAGTTCAGAATCCCACACAGGCGTTGTTGTTATAGGCTCGAGCTCTCTCTTTCTTGAAACTACCGACTACATAGAATGCCATTGTCGCCGCGTTCAAGGAGGGGATTTGGTGTTACCACGCCATTCAAGCGTCTAATCATAACATAGTACAAAACACCATTCGTGCCTGCCGGCCTTGGCTCGAGATGGATACCAGCTAGCTCCACGTCCTGTCACCGAGAGACTGGCGGCATATGCCCAGAGGGAGAGCCGAGGGGAGGCATTGAAGTGATGGCTCCGGAAACAAGCCAATCCTTTCCATGCCATCTCATGTCTGCCACATGGCAGCACACAATCGAAATCCGTCACAGGTTCGACTGACGCCAATTCTTGGACCACGAGCCTGGGAAGTGACACGCAGCATTCGCTTGTACAGCTGCCGCGAGAGATGCCGACTCCTCATCTATGGGGATCCGGTCCTTAGGAGCCGGCCCTTCTATTCCCAAGGGTGGAAAGAGGAAGCCGCGAGGCTCAGAGTCGTCAAAAACTTACTTCAAGCTCCGAATAGCAATGAATCCGCTTGTAGATATCCTCTGGGCCGAGGGCAATCTCCCTAGCTCGAAGCTCTAATGCGCGGGGCGTTCTAAGAAGGGGGGGGGACGAGCACAAGACAAGCCTGGCCAACCATGACCCGAGGCGTCATGTTTCCGTGACCAAGACCAAGATGGGCTCTTCAGGGAAACTCCTTTAACTAAGGGGTCAATTCGGGTTGGCAGCCCAGGATAAGCTCTGGCCGCAGGTCTCGCCTTTTCCCCAGCTAACAAGCCCCTGCTCTGCACGTACAAGAGCAGAACACCTAAACCGCCTAAAGTGGTTTCTTTCAGGCCGTCCGCAACAGAAGACGATGCCGTGTCTGTCGCCCGGAACATTTAACCTCCCAGCCCACGTAGGCCTACTCGACAGCATCGTGGTGCGTAGACCGCCGACTCCCTCGACTCGGGATGGCGTGTGCTCGTGCTGAATCTCTCTGAGGCTACTTCTTTATCGTCGACCGGGAAAAGCCAGGCTAGTCGACTGTACCGAATACTTGACCAAGAAGACGAAGAAGCCCTTCGAGGTAGGGGGGAGAGAGAGAGAGGCCGTGAAGTCGGCACCGCGCCGCCGACTTGGGCCCCGTACCCACGTCATGGGTACAAGGAAAGTCTCGAGCAGCAGGCCGGCACGCCGGCGCGTTGCCTCGGAACCCGACGCCCAAACAACCGCCGCGGCTTCGGTCCGCGCGCGTGGTGTGCATCTCGATCGGCACCACCACGTCCGTCTCCGCATCCGTGCTCGCGCATGGTGTATCGAGCCGTGCAAGCCGAGCGTCTGCTTTGCGTTCATGAACCGTCCGTGACAGCCCTCGCGATGATCCTCTTATCGTGGTACAGGCGGCCTGCTTGCGATGGTCAGCCGTTCTATCGCGGAAAAGGGGGGAGAGAAAAGTGTCAAGGATCGGCGTGTCGTGCGAGATTCGCCCTAGTTTACCATAATACCCACCCCAGAAAACGCGACGATCGTATAGCCGATCAGCAAACATGGAGGACACTGTGTAATTTGCGTGAGATAAGAAGGCTCCTCCTGTCCGTCGTCGGATGGCGATAAACCGTGGTGGATCATTACAATCACCATTGGAATTTCAGGGTCACAGGCTCTGACCGTTTGTGGATAGATAATCACATCTTTATTCAATAGACACGTTGGCAAAGGCGTCACTGGCTGACGTACACCTTTACGCATCATCCCATACCCCTTCACATAAAGTAAAAGTAGAACATCCGCGACGCCGGGGCCCATCCCATAAGAGCCCTGTCCATCCAAAGTCGTCCCTCGGCCTGGTCCCGTAGGCGCAATCCGACCGGGTCGTCTGACAAAGGTAAATACGAGAAAGAAACATGGGAGTGCATCCCTGATATATAGGCAGGTAAATAGTAGTAAGCAAATCGTGATGAAGGCCGCCAACGTCCATCATGCATGCGGTATTCGGGCGGGGTTTATTTTTATTTTATTGGCTTTTTTTTGTTGCTCTTAGTCCCTGGTGGCGTGTTCATCGCCAAAGGGACTGCAGTCCCGTTCGTAGGAGCTCGTTCTTTGTGACCGTCTATCGGGTCCCGCTGCGGCTCGCCGTGTGGCCTCCTCGATGACCGCACTCAAGCTTTGGTTGTTGCGGGTGGATACGGAACTAGACTCAGAAGGATCAGAGAAGGGACCCTGATCGACGACTGAATCTTTGCCGACAGTGGAGGCGGCGGAGTCAACAAGAGTGGCGGTAGGTGCACTGGATGACGGTGTCCCGGGTACAGAGGCCACCTCTGCTGTTGATGAAGGCTTGAAGGACCCAACGCTGACCTGCTTGGGCCCGTTGCCGTTGCCGACACGAACAACCTGCGCTCTTTGGGCAGGGGCTGCGGTGGCAGTAATGGCGTTGTTGAGGAAAGTGGATCCCACGCTGAAGGTGCTGTCACGGCTCTTGGGAGTGCCTGGGGCATACTTCTGGTAGTCGACGCTGGGGACGGGAGGGGTCACGGTACCGCTGGTACCGACAGTCAAAGACTTGACGCTCACTACGGCAGCCTTGGCACGCATGCCGGTCTGGGCAGGTGCAACGACGACGGCGTTCTTGCCGTAGATGGTCGAAGCGATACTAGGTGCAATACTGGAGCGAGCGGCGTACGAGGTTCTGGCAACGGACGAGCGGTCGGTATAGCCGGAGATGCCGGAGTAGGTGGAATCGCGAAGCTCGCCGGGAACGAAGAAATGCTGCTCCTCGTACGGGGACGGGCTGTTGGCGGCGGAGTTGGAGGCGTGCATCGGGATGGGGGGTACGGGGGGGACGAGGAGGGTCGGTGACGTGGGCGTGGCGCGGTTCGTGACACCGGGGATGTAGGCGATCTGGATTATGTTGGAAGCTCGGGTGAGCACCGTGGACGCAATCGAGTGCACGGTATGTGTCGAGTCACGGTTGCTCTGTCGCGGTTGGCCGGTCGTCTTCTCGTTGATGGTCTTCTCGCTGGTCTCTTCCATGTAGGATTCCTGAATAATGGACTGCCTCTTGGTCTTAATGAAGAACCTCCACACGAGGTAGGTGGCGATCGCGATGACGACGAGACCGCCAATGACACCTCCGACGATGGCGCCTGTATTGGGCTGATTGTCGGACGAAGACGACGAAGAGCTATCGTCCTTGGCGCAGAAGGCCTGGGCACAGGTATTACATGTCGGGATGGTGAATGAGCAGAACTCGTCGGATTTGCAGTTGGTCGGGCATGTCGGTGCCTTGTCCTCGCACTTGAGGCAGCCGTTCTGACGAGGGAGGATAACTGTGGTCGTGTCAGTGGGGGAGGGGGGGGCGAAGCGGGACGAGCTTGTCGTGAGATCGGGCAACATACCAGCGCGCAGCTCCTCGAGCGAGCGGAGATGAAGGTTAGGGTCGAATTGAGCCATGATGGATATAATCTGGCTCACGATGAATAAAGCAAAACTAAGTCGAAAACGCTGATCAAGCACCGTCGATCTCGAAGGGAGGCGGTTGTGTGAAGGTGTCGATCGGTTCCGGGAGCGCTCAGACACTTGAGTCGAGTGGACCGTTTCGTCGGTGCTGGGGAAACCGTTCGTCGGAGGATATGGCGACAGATATAATGAAGGAAACAGAATGTCGGCTCGATAGGACAGTCGTAGTCTCTTGGCGGAAGCACACGTCGAGGAATGCGTGATGTGGCTGGGGTGGTTTGGACTGGAATGGACGAGATGACGGGGCGAGGTATTTGGTAAGAGAGCCTTTCGGGGCGGTAGCGAGAGAGTGAGATAGAAGGTATGGTAGTTGGTAAACGAGTGGACTGTGAGACTAGCTCGGCATTTGCGGTGGTAGAAAGGTTGGGCGACTAAGCGAGTGAAGTGAAAGACATCAACGGCGATCTGTCAAGCTGTCGACCGGAAGATCGAACGACGACGACGCTGACAGGACGGGTGGACGGGGTTCGAATCTCTTTTTGTCGTCGAAGGTGTAGGTTCCTGGCCGAGAGAACCTAGAGATGTTGGGTGGAGGAAGAAGGACGTGGGAAGGGTCGGTTGAAAGAAACGAAAGTGAGCAACAAGAAAGAGGCAGGCCAGACAGCGATACTCTGCTTGGGCTGACTGGGGTGTAAGAAGGGAATGAACGGGATGGTGATGAATGGGGGGGGGGGGGGGGGGGGGGGAAGAGGAGAGGGCGAAGCGAATGGGACAGTAGAGGGGAGTGAGAGAGTGAAATGGGCTAGATCCAGCTCTGGTATAGTCCGGGTTGTTGGTCTCCCATGGGCGTTAAGCGGCAGCAGGTGGAGGGCGGAGCTAAAGCTGAAAGGGGTGCGAAAGGAAGGGGGGGGGGGGGGCTGAGAGCCTGAGAGTTCAGTAAGGGACTGGCAGAGAAACAGGGACGGAAAATGATAGAGGGGGGTGTCAGAACCAAAGACGAACGCCCGGTGGGGAACGAGTCGGACTGGACCAGGGACCATGGTTGGAGGGAAAAGGCGCAGGTGCGCAGCAGTGGAAAGGAAGGAAGGAAGCGAATCTGCGGGACACAGGCACGAGATTGATTGCTCAGGGATCATGGTGCTGTCGAAACCTGTGTACAGGGGGTGAATACGCGCTGTGATTGGCCAAGATCTCCAGATGGCAAGAGCAAGGCAGCGCTTGTGGATCCCTTGATTCCCCCGACACCCCTGGCTAAACAACGCCCCGGCGTGGGTCCAAGGTCCAAGGTCCAAAGTCTGTCTGGTCTGGACCTTAGTTTGTGCAGCCATTCCATCATCCTCACTCATCCACCTATCCGTATTACCTATGTATACCTACACTACCTAATGCCCTCAGCCAGGGAAAAGAAGCGTGCCCCAGTGCCCAGGAACCACTACCGGCCGCTTTCACAATACGGCATTAGTGTGCGCCTTGTGGATATTTGCCATCAATCCGATCCAGCCAGCTAGCCAGCCACTGATGCCGAATAACCCGATGGCCGCTCTCCACAGCCTTAGGCACTTGCCATCATCATTGCCAGTAGGTATCGCTTTCCAATTCCCTAACCGAGGTGGACAGCATCGGGAACCAACTCCCGATTATTGCATGCAATGTCCAGACCTGTGCATTCTTCATTGGGGCAGGCGGGGTGGATGGGGGGCGGGGACGTACCCAGAAAAACAAATAACAAAAAAACTGGCCAGGTTTCCTGTCGAAATACTCCGTAGGTAGCCAAGCACAACCGCCACTGCCGTGATCTTACGGTATCTCGGTATGGCTCAGGCATAATCCATGGTCGTACGGATACTACCTATGCGCTCGCGCACGCGCGCGTGGTTGTATTTGTGTGTATGAATGCGTCTTTATGGCCCCATCCAATATTGCATCCTGCTGCCATCCATCAATTGGGGAGTCCCAACCTGGTAACCCGCCCCCGATGCATCATCCGATATGTGCAAACGATACCTGACACGGGGAGACGATTCCTCTTCTGACCAAAAACCCAACAAACATGACCCTATGGAAATTGTTTCCGAATGGGAGAACGGGGCGGGGAGGGGGAAGGAGGCGCAATAGCCATTTCCTCACCTCGCTTGCTCGCTCGTGGACTGCAACATCCCATTAGGAAACAAAAAGGGTCTCGGATCCCACGTTATCCCACAAATTCACCTCCGCCGTGCTCTAGAGTCGTTGCCCAACCCGGGCTTAAGAGACCTCCTATTAAGCTTCAGGTTCGCAAAATGGACTCCCGTTCGCGGTTGGTCCCACCGCCCGCCACCGTTGCAGCGGCTATGGGGGGAGGTAACAGGAGGGCGGCCGCAAGCCGGTTATCTGGCCACTCTTGTAGACACAAACCCGCGCGCAGGACATACGCACATCGCGTCACGTCACATTGACCAGAAGCATCACGATTGCCGATTGCCTCCCGCCCCATCCTCCGACTCAGCAAGATCTCGAGATACGAACTCGACTGAAACGGATGGGGGCGATGGCCGGCTGGACGGTAATGCGCTCGACTGGCCGAAACGGCTAAACCAGAACAACCCCAGCACGACCAGAGACAGCTACGAGAATTAACAGTCGAGATGGTGAAAAGCACCGCCGCCCCGTGTCAGGCCCTCCCTGCCAAACATCCTCATGGTTACGTTTCCTGACGTTTTCCTGACGAGCCCACAGTCTTGTTGCTCATGCGTGAACCTCTCGTTCCTTTGGCCTTTAGTCTTGACCCGCACGTCATGTTTCCAACATAGGTTCATCCGCCCCATCCTCCCTTCTCAACTAACCCCCTATACCCATCGACGCGTCACGAATCCAGTCAAGCCAAACTGTCAGGGCTCTGTGACAGCGACGGGTCCTAACCTGAAATCCCGTGTTGTGAGGCAGGCACTGGACCCGAAACGCAAACAAGAACAAACGTGCGCCTGGGCGAAGGGGGGGGGGGGGGGGGGGGGGTGGTTGAATGTGAACGCCGAGGTGGCACCCCACGATTGAACAGTTGCTGCGCTGGGCCGCCGTGCCGAGGGAGGCTCTAGACCGAAAGATCTGCACTCACCACTCGAGGGATCTTCATTCCTGCACCTAAGCTCTAGGACAATCCTTGAGAATGGGAGAGTGGAGGGAGGGCCGGAAGACCTCCCTACTGTGCTCCCAGCCCCCAGTCTTCCTCGGCCAGTTTTGGCGAGGAGGAAACAGCTAGTCCGCCTGCCAAGACATACGATAAAGTAAAAAACGAAAAACCTCATCGAGCCAGATTTTGGTCGGTAGCAAACCCTCCGATGCTGGGCGATCACCTTCCCAACTCCTCCCAGACCGACCCGCGCCGGTTGCTCTCCCGCCGCAAAGGAAGAGGCGGGGAGGGATGCTCCGGCTTGGAGTGTGTGGCTGACTGACTGACTGCCTTCATCCAGTATGGGCTACTCCTCGCTGCACCGGCAACACCGACACCACCGCTCACAGCACCGCACGCTCCCTTCTTCAGGCAGAGCAGCCTCCCCCTCCCCCCCCCGGTATCCGGTGGGCAAACCGCCACGCCGCGAGGTGGAGGTGTCAGACGTATGTTTGGGTATGTGTGTCTATAGAAAGTATGTGCTTGTCCGCGAATCCGGGTCTCAAGATGGCCAGCCGCTAACCTCTTCACGGTGCGCATGCGCGCGTGGCCCCCGGCTAGCAGCAGGAACACAGTTTGTTGGTCTGGGACCTCTCGGGTGCATCACTAGGCTAGCTTACTGGGCGTCCTGTCTCCCTCGGCCCTTGGCTCACATCCCACGACTGCTAGCGAGCATGAGTTGTCTCAGATAGGCTTGCTTTAAGAAGCGGTCCTGAAATCTCTAATCCCCGTCGCCCGCTGGCCAGACCAGAAGAAGGGTTCATTCGCGAACCATGCAGGCTTCATTCATCACGCCAGGTAAGCAAGGCCAATCGTATCAAGCAGCAAGCAGGACCCGCAGAAGAAGAAGAAGAGAACATGGTAACAGTGGCGGGTTCTCGCGGTGCCGAAGAAACGTGGGTTTCCGTCCCAATCCCGCGACAAATCGACCTTATTTGGCCGGAAATAAATACAGAAATAGAAAAGGAAAGAAAGACAACCGCTTCGTCAGTTCATCGATGCCAGTGTCAGTCAGCCCTAGGAAGAGAAGGAAGGAATATCAGGCGTCCCCCGACCAATCAACGAACCACCACACCCCTGCTGACATGGCAAAGAAGGAGGGCAATCTTCTGGACCCTCATTTCCCTCGCCCGCCCAAAGCTCTTCTTTCTGACATTGAAGAAAAACTAATCGTCCCGACTGAAAACGACTCGACTCACGTCGTCGTTGTCATCGTCGTGGGCCTCCTCGCTATGGCCTTTCTTTTTTGCTTCTTGATCATGTCCGCCCTACGTCTACGAATACTCCAGTGTGTCTGAATCCGCACCCTTGTCGCCGAACGTCCAATGGCGAAGGAGCCAGCCCTCTCCTCCTCTCCTTCCCCCCCTTCCCCACCCGAAAAGACGTATCTGCAAGTTGCCGCTCGACGGTGCTCGCTCGCGGCTTCCCACGGCGGCTTGTTTGAGAAATGGCGGTAGCTACCGGCTATTATGTAACCCAGGCCCAGAACAACAAAATTACCGTAATCCCAGATCGACATCGCTCTTTTGTGTCTTTTTTTTTTTTTTTTTTTTTTTTTTTGGTTTTTGTTTTTTTTAGTCCCCCCTTTCTTTTGCACCTTCCAAGATGGTTAATACATCCAATGCTGGTACCCGCTCCGGGAAGCTAGCAGGTTTCTTCTCCGTGGGTCGGCGCCGTCCAACCCCCCGTTCCCCCTCCTTTCCAAGCCACCGACCGCTATGCACTCGTCTCCGATAGAGTACTTTTTTGGCTTTCGTCTCCGACGGTGGCTTTTTCTTCTTCTTCGAGGCGGCCACCTACACACACGCACGTGGCAAGGCTCGTTCAACGACGACCGAGCAGACAGGAGACTCCGGGCCGATTTGCGGCCGTGTATACTTCACCCTTGTTCTTTGAACGGGGAAAGTTTGGGGGACCATCTTGGTTGATCGCGTGAGGTCAGGTGCGGCAGTTCCCGTGATTTTGCTCTTCTGGCGGCTGGAGAAGAAAGGGCCCTTTTAGGATAGAGTAGCAACGACACTTCTGTAGCTTGGCCAGGAAAGGCAGCCAGCAGGAAACGAGACCCTCTCTGGGACGACGTGGCATGGATTGGCTAGACGACACCTTCCTCATCTGATGCTGCTAATGACCGGGGGGAGGGGGGGCATGTTGCTATGACCTGTCTTGAAGCCACCCCCACGCCCTCGGTCGAGAAAATGGTCCTGGTAAGACACGTGAAGGGGCTCGAGATGCCACGGCTATGTCTTTTCCAGTTGCCCGACGGCAACCGTTGAGGAATGTGATGACGTTTTAGAGAGAGACAGCTCTGGGGTCCGGGTGGCATAAGGGGTTCCGAAAGGGACGGAGGTGGTCAGATATTGTCTTTGGACGGTTCGACGTACAAGCCGGCTCCTCCGCGTGTCAAAATCTTTCGACAGAGATACTCCCGAGGACAAAGGGGTGTTCCGCCGCCCGTTGCAACCTTTGGTGTTGGCTCGTTGACGACTGATGTTTCGGGCATGTCTCGCTCCTCGCCTCTTCTGCCTTTTCTTCTCGTAAAGGGTAGGGGGTTGGTCTCGGGGGACGAAGTGGGAGAAGGGGGGGTGACGTCCGAGTATACACAACGCCGACAAAGGTAGCGGGCATACGCTCCTTATGCTACTCGGAAACGATGCCAGGCAGTTTCTCGAGGATAAGGTGTCCGACGCACAAGTTTCGACGAGGAAAGCAGCTCTTCTGGGTACTGCTCGCCGGCGCTCATCGACAGGAGCATTACTTTGTCGGCTGCGGTGGGACGTCGCTCATATGTTTCCTCCTTGTTTCTGACGTTCTTGGGGGGACTTGGTGATTTGCCATTAGGAAGGAAGAGCTTCAAGTCTCGGTGTGGTCGGATGAAACCCTGACGACGTTGAGTTCCCCTATGCTTGGCAGAATCGTATAGGCTGTAGTGTTCACCAGTTCAAATACAGCATACATCAAGATGTTGAGGGCTGCCAAGTTAGCTAGTCCATGCTAATGAAGAGATTGACCTTTCTGCTTATGCCCTGGACTAAAGGAGCATGTAGACCTAACCACGGAGTTTATTGGAACATGTCAATACAGTAGGCGGCGACGGTCGGACTCGCACATTGCAGTTCACGTCGTTTTTTATATTCGTTGGATACCAACGTGACGTTCGCCATTACATTTGTGTTATATGGCAACCTCCCAACTGGCGACTCTGGGGGAACTTTACCTTGCCTGGCCTGCCATCTCTCTTGTCTTGCCGAGGCGTGGGGGCAACAACACAGAGCGATGGGGACGTGAGAACGCCGTCCACCTTGTTCTGCTCATTACACCTCCCAAAGAGGAGGGTGGTTACGGCCCTCATCACTTCTAAGCCGCCTCTTGTGAGGTCAAAGAAATCTTCAAGCCCCGCGCTTTTGGGCAAAGCAAGTTGTAAATCCGCATCAGTCATCTCTTACGGGAACATTCGTCAAACGTCGAGATCAACCATCCCGGCTTGATATCCTGCCTGATTCGATCTTACCCGACTTCTTCGTCTCCGTCCTTACCCCTATGTATTTTTCATGTTACAAAAGCACCAACTTAGAGGCAACTTGCATGGCAGAAATACGCACAGAGAGAGAGAGAGATAGAGAGAGAGAGAGAAATAACTCTCCCAAACGCCCATCGATCTCGTTTTCCAAGGTCCCCGTTGCTCTGGCCATTCGTTACGTACAAGCACTTATTTATATCAAGGTACAGTTGCAAGGCGGTGTCTCTTACACTCGCACAGGTACACAATGATAGACAGGCACTTATACACATGCGTATGCTCCAGTCTCATTGTTAGTGAAAACCCCCCCTTTTCACCGGGAAGGGTACATTTTGAACCCCCCAATTACCCACCCCCCCCCCCCCTCTTTTTACTTCTATATCTTTCTCTCCATTCTTCTACAGGAAGGCAACTCGTTGACCCGTAGACAGTGAGGCTTCCCTCAGTCAAGACCAAGCCCAATAACCGCATCGGCGCCGCCCTCAAGACCTAGAGCAGCGGGCCCACCGCCCGCGACCGCCCCTAAAACCACGACGAAGCTCTGGATCGCGCGGGGCGGGCGGGAGCTCTCTGAGCGACCTCTGGGCCGTCCACGACGCCGAACCCGACGCCTCCGCTCTTGGGTTCGTCAAGGCCATGTTGCCGTTGCTGCCTCGGGCCTCGACCCGTGCCCCCGCCGCCGCACCCACTCTCCCACCGTAGGAGCGGCAGCAGCAACAATAAGAGCCCGAGCCAGCCCCAGAACGTGGCCGTGATCGTGGAGGCCGAGGAGGAGGACACCCAGCTCGCCAGCAACCCACGGCCACCGGAGTCTAGCATATCGGCTGACCGTCATCCACCGGATCGAAGTGTCCCCGGACCGGATGTGGATGAAGTTCTTGTCCCCTAGATAGTCCTCGTCAATCTTGGCCTCCCGGGAACCCCTGATATGCATTATAGAAAAAACACACACACGACCAGATGCGAGACTAAGACGGTAGACTTTAACAACACTTATCCTAGACCCTTTGTAAAGCTTCAACGCTCCTCCCCGGCTCGACATAACCGGCGTCGTTGGCACCCCCTACCGTCCGGCATACCATGACGGTTTCGATCCGTCGACACTAAAGACTGGTGTTTGGGCGGCAAAGACGCGGCTGGGCCCGTACCATCCCCCCTTTCCCGCCTCGCTTAACTTACATCTTCGTCGGGGCCAGGCCGTTCTCAAGAGGTCGCCAAGCCTTCTCTGCTCGAGGGAACAGGCGCGGTGCATGTCTCTCCCCCCGTGAGCTGGCACGATCCCGACCTTCAGAGAGCCGCATCGAATCATCCGTCCCCATCCCCATCCACCAGCCAACTTGACCAAGGGGAGAGCTGCCAACAGACTCCATCAAGTCATCAGCAATACGTCTAGCCACATACTGTTGGGACGGTATCCCCAAAGCAGCCGTCCGACGAACCCCCCAACCTAACCAATGAAGGGCGTCACCGTTTGAGCTGAACCACTACCGGGAAGCCCGTCTCCAGCTTCAGTACAGGACCGATCAGATACACGGGTCACATATCACACCACATTCGCCTAACGCTCACACACACACACACACACACACAGACAGAAAGAGAGAAAGAGAGAGAAAAGAGCAAATAAGCTTCTCCAGCCCTGTCTCTCCCGTCTACACCCACCCGGCCCCTTTTTCACGTCGATACTCCGCAAAACAGATCAGACGTCCGACGCCGCCGCAATGGATCTCTATGTGCACACGCGCCCAAGTTCCCGTCGGTCGCGGATGACAAGAATATCGCCTCCTCGCAGATCCTCGGCTGGCTCCTCTGTCTGATAGTCAGAGGAAGCAACGTAGTTCACGTCGAGAATAGAGGGGACGGGACGTCTGGCTGCTGCTGCTACTGCTGCCGCCGCCGCCGACTCTATCCATTCCCGGGCTGGGCTGATGTTCACCATCCGATGGTTCGAGACCGAAAAAAGAACAAAAGTAACCACCGACGAAATCGAGGAAACAGGGGGATGGGTGAGTTTAAAAGACCAGACGGAATATAAAGTTGCCCTTTGACGGGCCTGTCTATGTCATGGCGCCTGAAGGGGGCCCGCCGTACCGGATGTAAACTCAGGCAGATGCACATGTGAAAGAACAAAAATGACGAGCCGCCGCTCCTCCCCCTCCATCATGTAATTTGAGTTCTCAAGGTTTCTAGGGGACGTGGGCGTGCCACGTTGGGGTAGGGGTGGGACGTGGGCGATGGTCCAAAGCCAAATATACGAAATGCGCCAGCAAAGTCTATTCATCTGCTTTGCAGCCCATCTTTTTCATAAAACTCCCGCCCGTTGCTAACAAAATCGCCGTCGACGGCTAGAGGCAGCCACGGTGTTGGTGAGCAGCGGAAGCTACCGACAGAGCAGCCCGGAGGCCCAGATATGACACCCGGGGAAACTCGGTTTCGTGACCCCTTCGGCATTTCGGCGGTCCGACGACGAGAGACGAAAAGCAAAGGCGATAGAAAGGCGCCCGTGTTCTGGCCTCCACGCATTAGGCAGACCTCCCGAAGTGGAGCCTCCGTCCGATCTCCGGACCTGCAACCCTCACCAGTTCTGATACAATACGTGATTTCCATCTGCCACCGAGACAGACACATCACCCGAGGCTCGGCTTCTGTCCTTCTCAGTTCGCTTCCGCTCGGATACTTCATGCAAGCTTCGTTGGAATGCATTTCCGAATCGTCTTCCGCATACTGGGCATGATAACCCCCTAGACACATGTAAAGCAGAAATGGGCGTCTTGGGCCGGCGGCGCCTGACTCTGGCATTATCGGCAAACTCCGTCTAGTCGGTCATAGTATCAAGTTGCGGGAGAGGTCTTTCCCCCACCTGGTGAATGCCCACAGCCACAACACCGCGACGGCATCGCCGATGACTTGCTCGGCCAAGGAAGGGCTGCAGCACACGGAGCCGAGAGCCGGGGCTTGAACCGGAATGCGCCGCAGGCGCAAGACACTGGCGGTTGTGTTTTTGCCGGTCCGAATATGTGTGTGTGCATCATGAGGAACCGTGGGAAACGAACGTGATCGAGGCCCCCTTTCCGATGGTTCTTAGGGCTGAAAGCCTTCATCTCATGTCCGCAGTCGGGAAAGTAACCGGCCGAACCGGACCCGAACCGTGGATGTCAGACCCTTGAAGGAATCCGCGTGGAGAGGTATGACTCGGCTACCACACCTCTGGGCATATCTGCAAAGCAAGCGTCGAGGTGACAGATGGGGCAACGCGAGCCACTATGCAAGGTGGCAGGCTCTTGGGCCCGCAAGTGTGCGTATAGTTTGTGCAAGCTTTCAGGAACCGCGTTGAGGCTGATGATAGCTGAGTCTGCGTTGGCAAGCGTCGAGCTATGATATCTGGGAGCGGCTGGGAAGTGGCGGATCCCCTTTGTCGGATAGGTGGCGGCGTGCTAGCCGCCTAGGAGGAGTTGGATGGTTTGATGGTGCATCCATCCATTCCGTCCACCGCCAATTGTGCTGGTTCCCCATGCGATGCCGGGCGTGGGTGGGGCGAGTGCATCGCCTCAGCCCCCCAGTCGATCAGCCCCAACCCAATCTTACTATTTTTGGGCCTTGTGTTCTCCTGACAGATCCCCGTATCTGAGGGGTAGGAAACGACCATCAAACGGAATGTAGGTAGAAGTATCCGTACTGGTTGGGGGTTACATGACCTTGGGTGGAATTCCGTCCTACTATCGACTGTTGTCCGGAGGACGCGGCGAAACCGAAGCATCAAAATATAGCACGACGACGGACGAATTCGGAACCTTGGGCCGTGGTGGTGGAAACGAGACAAGCAGATGGACAGAAAACGGCGACTCCCTCCTCGAGATTTGCAGTTCCAGAACGGACATGGCTTATAAAAATTGTGATGCGTGAATCCGTAGTGCCGACTGGAGGCGAGACGAAGAAAAGAGGCGGTCCGTTGGCAGAGCAGAGTCGGTACGGCACTCAGCTGCAAAGGGGCGGAGGACTCCAGGAGGGATACCGTTTCAGAATGTTCGTGGAAGCCGCAGGATCCCAGCCAAAGAGTGGAGCGTTAGCATGTACACGCGTCTCACATAAACTACCGTATATGCGGAGGGTGGTACGGTACGTAATACAACGTTTGGTCGAATATGGCCGTCTTATTCAGGGTTTGCAGCTGTCTCTGCTTCTGGCGTCTAGTGGCTGGCCCTTCACTGTCCAGCTCTGGGCCTTGTTCCAATTTCGCTCCTTTTCTTCTTTGGTGCGTCGACGGTTCCTCAGAGACGGACCCCTCGACGGAAGAGTACCTAGGCTGAAAGTCAGCCTGCTGAGTTCCGTCTCCCGTCAGCCCTCGGCCGGGTGCTGACATGATACTGCATGTACCTACATGCAACATATGGATACCCTGCGCATGCTGTGCGTATCCTTCCATGCCTTGACTCTCTTCCCAGAGCGTGCCTGCCGGCCCATCTGCAATGCGCTGAGTCTGAAAACAAAAGATGAGATGGAAGGAGGGGGGTGGGGGATGGCAAGGGGGAGGGACGGCCAGACCGGGGCCTGGGCAACAACAGTCTGACGAACACAAGCCACTGTTGCTGTTCTTTCCCGCTGCGCAATTCGTTCAGCTTCCTTGTGGGAGCTAAGGATGGTGGCTGATGTGGTTGTGGCACAACAGCTGCCGGCACGGGTATGGCGCCGTTTTGGCCTTGCTTTCTCCTTTTTCTTGCCGGCGGCGAGAGTGGCGGTGGTCGTAAAAAAGTCGATTACTCGTACCTCGAGGAAAGCAGCAGCATTTTTGGCAGGCAGTATCCGTATTGAGCTGTCCAAGGTGCAAGACCAAGGGGTAGACAGGATGCAAGGCCAAGAGAGCAACGACCAGGGTTTCGGCTAGCCAACTTGATGCCTTGAAGGGGGGGGAGCGTGACGTAGTTGGTACGGGCCCCGGTTTTTATTTTTCTCGAATGCGACCTTTTTTTCGCGTCCGACTGGTTGCTTACTGGACCAGCTCGCGATGAGCTTTTACGCGGTGGCTGTCTTACTTTTCTGCTGCATTGCTAATGGTTGGCTAGCAACAAACAGAAAAGTTGGCGGAGGGACAGGGTTGGCGATGCTGGCTTGGGGACGACTCACGAGACGGGATCAGTGAGCCAGCCATCCCAGTCCTAAGTATTCAGGTACAGCCCGTCCAACAATCGAAATCTTGTCTGGCATGTGCCTCAAGAAGGGACGGAGTGTGATGCACAGACTCGAGGTAGGGAATAAAAAAAACCGAATGAGAAGAAAAACGTGAAAGGGGGGGGGGGGGGGGGGGGGAGAAAGCATGGAGGCACCCTCGATGCAAACCGCACACAGGAAAATGGGTGGGCTAGACTCGACCGGAAACCCTGGCCGTACTTTTTTACTGTAAAGTTACGAGCGACAGACAAACGGAGGATGGTTGTATTGTGACTTGTTCATCGTGCAGCGACGCGATGCCTGAGCTAAGCAGCGCTAAGCCACAGACTTCCCCAGTCTGTTGACGTGAAGTAAGAGCTAACGAGGCCTGGTTTATAAAAAAAAAAATCAATGAAAAAAGTCAGGTACCTTGCTCCATACTCTGCAGCCAAGCAAAAGACATGTACCTTGGCTTTTTCATGACCTCACACAAGAGTACCTAGATACCTCTCTCCGTACCGAGTTACTTGTCCTGCAGACGGGAGACGGAACGGCAGAACAACCTACACATACACTGCAACACGCGCCCATACGCTGGTCTCACCTCCCTCCTCATCCCCGAGTGTCCAAGCCGGGGAAGGCGATGCACCAGTGATTACGGAGTACTCCTTATTCTCATCTTTTCCCCTTTCATCTTCTCACCCTCTCACAGTCTCGCTCTCTCTCGCCCACTGCTAGCTACTGTTGTGTCTGTCTTCTCTACAGCAACTGCTTCTTGCTCGGTAAGTAAGCTACCTCGTTCACGGCACAGTCGAATCTGTTTTCCTACCTGCCTATTTACGCACTTTACCTACCTGTCTAGTGAGTGTATTTACCTGATCTACGGATGCCCTCAGTCCCAGCTGGCATGACTCCAGGGCTATCCCAATCCTTCCTCAGCCATCCCCCACTGCCTCTCTTGTTCCCACTCCCACTCCCACACCCACACTAGGCCAGGTGCCAGCTTCCACCACGTAAAGCTGCCAGCCCGCAAGACCCTTTTTTAACCATTTGCTGCCCCGTTCTGCGTCGCCGCCCTCTCCCCTTCTCCTCCCCAGCCTTCCCGTCCGTTGCATCTCTGTTTTCTCCTCCCCCCTTCCATCTTTCACTTTCACCACTCATTACCGGGGTCGTGGCTTTCCAGGCCTGCACATCTCCAACCTACAAGCGCCTTTGTTCGCGCCAAACCCCATCTCTTCCAGTCCTAACCCACCCAACCTAGGTCTCCTTCCCGAGTCCCTTCTGATCGTTAATATAATCAGCGTCGCCTCTCCTAATCCCGGTTTTCGCGAAGCAGGCAACCCCGCTCATCGTTTCCTCGTATTCCTATTAGCATCAGCTACTTCCGAGCTTGCCTCCAGCAATCATGGCTTACCGTGGGGGGCATGAGAACGATTATGATGGCCACAATATGCAGGACCTCCCTGCTGGGACTGGCAGAGTAAGCTTGAAAAGCCTTTCTCAACAACCCAAAAGCTCCTTCAGTCGCTAACTTGCTTGCCTTTCAGTACCACCTGCCGCCCCAGGACGAGGGAGTCGACGATGTTGGCCAGTCATTGCTGAGAGACCCTCACGCACCTGGCCCTTACGAGAGCCATCTCGGACCCGCTGAAGTCCCCGGCCGCCCTGTTTCCGCATACAGTCTCACAGAATCATACGCACCTGGTGCCGGTGCCCGGACACCAGTTCCCGGCGAGACGGCCTTCGCCTCTGGGTTTAGCCAGGAGCTCGACTCAGATGCCAACGGTGGCTTTGGATACGGCCGACCCGCTTCCACCGTCGACGCCGACGAGAGCTGGACCCGCAGACAGCAACCCGGCCACCAAGCTGGCGGTCTGAAGCGATATGCCACCCGTAAGATCAAGCTTACTCAGGGCACCGTCCTGAGCATCGATTACCCCGTTCCTAGTGCCATCAAGAACGCCGTCCAGCCCAAGTACCGCGACGTCGAAGGCGGCAGCGAGGAGTTTATGAAGATGCGTTACACGGCCGCCACCTGCGACCCCAACGACTTCACCCTCAAGAACGGTTACGACCTGCGCCCCAGAATGTATAACAGACACACTGAGCTGCTCATCGCCATCACCTACTACAACGAAGACAAGGTGCTGCTGTCCAGAACCCTTCACGGTGTCATGCAAAACATCCGCGACATTGTCAACCTCAAGAAGTCCACTTTTTGGAACAAGGGTGGCCCCGCCTGGCAAAAGATTGTCGTCTGTCTCGTTTTCGACGGTATCGAAAAGACCGACAAGAGCGTCTTGGACGTTCTGGCCACTGTCGGTATCTACCAGGACGGTGTGGTGAAGAAGGACGTCGACGGCAAGGAGACTGTCGCCCACATCTTCGAGTACACCTCCCAGCTGTCCGTCACCCCCAGCCAGCAGCTCATCCGTCCCGTCGACGACGGCCCCTCGACCCTGCCCCCTGTGCAGTTCATTTTCTGCTTGAAGCAGAAGAACAGCAAGAAGATCAACTCCCACAGATGGCTGTTCAATGCCTTCGGTCGCATCCTGAACCCGGAGGTCTGCATTCTCATCGATGCCGGTACCAAGCCCAGCCCTCGATCGCTGCTCGCGCTCTGGGAGGGTTTCTACAACGACAAGGACCTCGGTGGTGCCTGTGGTGAGATCCATGCAATGCTTGGAAAGGGAGGCAAGAAGCTTCTCAACCCCCTCGTCGCCGTGCAGAACTTTGAGTACAAGATCTCCAACATCTTGGACAAGCCCCTCGAGAGTTCGTTCGGTTACGTCTCCGTGTTGCCTGGTGCTTTCTCTGCCTATCGCTTCCGCGCCATCATGGGCCGTCCGCTTGAGCAGTACTTCCACGGCGACCACACTCTGTCCAAGATTCTCGGTAAGAAGGGCATCGACGGAATGAACATTTTCAAAAAGAACATGTTCTTGGCCGAGGATCGTATTCTTTGCTTCGAGCTGGTCGCCAAGGCTGGCCAGAAGTGGCACCTGTCCTACATCAAGGCCGCCAAGGGTGAGACCGACGTTCCCGAGGGTGCGGCAGAGTTCATCAGCCAGCGTCGTCGTTGGCTCAACGGTTCTTTTGCCGCCTCCCTCTACTCGCTCATGCACTTTGGTCGCATGTACAAGTCTGGCCACAACCTTGTCCGCATGATCTTCTTCCACATCCAGCTCGTCTACAACATCCTCCAGGTTCTCTTTACATGGTTCAGTTTGGGTTCCTACTATCTGACCACGACCGTTATCATGGACCTCGTCGGTAACCCTGTCGTTTCTGAGGACCCTAAACTGGCTCGTCACGGCTGGCCTTTTGGCGACACGGCGACGCACATTTTCAACGCTCTGCTCAAGTACCTCTACCTGGCCTTTGTCATCCTGCAATTCATCTTGGCCTTGGGTAACAGACCCAAGGGTTCCAAGTACACCTACATCGCCTCTTTCGTCGTCTTCGGTCTCATCCAGTCCTATATCCTGATTCTCTCGATGTACTTGGTTGTTCAGGCTTTCCAGACGCCCCTTAGCCAGCAGATCAGCCTCGACAGTGGCAAGGACTTTGTCCAAAGCTTCTTCGGCGGCACGAACGCCGCCGGTGTAATTCTCGTCGCCCTGGTTACCATCTACGGTCTGAACTTCATTGCCTCCTTCATGTACCTCGACCCTTGGCATATGTTTACCTCCTTCCCCCACTACCTTGTTCTCATGTCGACTTACATCAACATTCTCATGGTCTACGCCTTCAACAACTGGCACGATGTGTCCTGGGGTACGAAGGGTTCAGACAAGACTGAGGCGCTACCTTCTGCACAGGTCAGCAAGGGTGAGAAGGATGAGGCCGTGGTAGAAGAGATCGATATGCCACAGGAGGACATTGACAGCCAGTTCGAGTCGACCGTCAAGCGAGCTCTGGAGCCATTCAAGGAGGTGGAAGAGGTTGAAAAGCCCGACATTGAGGATTCTTACAAGTCTTTCCGTACCGGTCTGGTCGTGAGTTGGCTCTTCTCCAACACCTTCTTGATTATTGTCATCACAAGCGATAACTTCGACTCATTTGGAATCGGCGTAAGTTGCCCGCTCTCTCAGCGATATTTATGCATTTTGCTGACACCTGTTCTTAGGAGAGCTCATCCAAGCGTACCGCGTCTTACTTCAGCTTCTTGCTGTACTCCACTGCCATCCTCTCGTTGGTCCGTTTCTTCGGATTCTTATGGTTCTTGGGCAGAACCGGTATTATGTGCTGCTTCGCCAGACGGTAAGGGGCTTGGGAGTGTTGTATCCAGATGGCAGACGCGCTTTCCGACATCCTTCAGGAGGTGTTTCAGAGGGAAGACTGTATTCTTGCCAGTTTAGGCCCATTGTAACAATCCGCCGGTGGTTACTTTTGGCGTATATGTTTGGTAATAAGGACACGGGGCTCAGTAGATTCTTGATGAATTGGGTGGAAGATGAGTAAAAAAGTAGTTTCGATTAAGCAGCATTCATGGCGTTTCTCACATGAGTACAATACCTTAGGTTTATTTCCAGACAATGACCATTCCAACCATGCTGTCTAGAGTTTTCTGTGTAGTGAGTGCTTGCTTTGAGAAACCTGACAAACCACTTCTAAGCGGCGCCTCGAGTCCCTAGTTAGGCAGGCAATGAGCGACAAACGGCGTGTACGGAGCTTCTTCCTATATAAAAAAAAGGTCCCATTTTCTATGATTCGGAACTGAACCAGCGACAAACGAGAGTTGTTTTTTTGTAGCTTTTCCTGCCGAGACTATCTTCGTGGACCCTGTACCCTCAGACGCCCCTGGCCGTCCCAACCCAAGGTTCCAGATCCCCGACTGACGGCGGCCGGTAGATTCTCGGGGAAACCGATACCCGACCCTATCTTATCGCAACCTGGAAGTGACCGCATTAACTGGTGCTCAGTTGGTCCGCTCCTCCTGCCTTCCGCCGTGGCAAAGATCGCAAGACTCCGAACGGGGATAACTCTTTTTTTGACTGACTTAGTCGACCGAAAGCGACGACCCTGTGGATACCTGCATCATCCTTTCAGGTTGCATAGCCTCTCTTACGTAGTTCAGACCATACCCAGACTTTTCCCACCGACCAACGGCCTCCCCCCACCAAGAGCCTCCCCCTCCTCAGACACCCCTCCAGAGATCGGTCAAGATGTTAAAGATTTGGTCCATGGTACGTGGCCGCCGGACCTGCCCGAGCAGTCACAGAGCTGATGTCTCTATAGAAGAAGGAGCAGCAGAAGGCTGAAAATGCCGATGCTGCGGGAGGCAAGAAGAAGAAGGTGACGGCCGCGCAGCTCCGGGTGCAGAAAGGTACGGTGACCTCAGTTAGCCTGGAGAACCGCAGCTCTCGCCGCTGACCGTTATGTGCTCCAGATCTTTCGGAACTGTCTCTTGGCTCCACCATGAAGACCGACTTTCCGGATCCCGATGACATCCTCCACTTCACGCTGACCATCGAGCCCGACGAGGGCATGTACCGGACCGGACGCTTCACGTTCACGTTCGACATCAACCAAAACTTCCCCCACGAGCCGCCAAAAGTCAGGTGCAAGGAGAAGATCTATCACCCCAACATCGATCTCGAGGGCAAGGTGTGCCTGAATATCCTGCGCGAGGACTGGAAGCCCGTGCTCAACTTGAACGCGGTCATTGTCGGACTCCAGGTACGTTTATTTCTCGATTTGCTTTGATGCTGCCGGGAAGCTCTGCGGGTAGGGTGCCGGCTAACTGGTCCCTTCTACACAGTTCCTCTTCCTCGAGCCCAACGCCTCCGATCCCCTGAACAAGGAGGCCGCAGAAGACCTCCGACTCAACCGAGAAGGGTTCAAGCGAAACGTTCGGACCGCGATGGGCGGCGGCTCTGTCAAGGGACAGAGCTACGATCGTGTGCTGAAATAAGGTCGCTCTTTCAGTTGCCCGTCATCACTCCGCTTGTGGGGTTTGCGGACGACACGATATCGTTGGGACCAGACAGGAGACCCGAAAACCACGTTGATACTATGGACGGACAAACAGGCAGGGTAGTTGTGGTAACAAAAGGTGCAGTGGAAATGCGCTTCTCGAAGGTCGGTGGGCATAAAAGCAAGCATCATCGTCCGGCGTTTGGGAGAGGCATGATATCAAATTACGAAGAGGACAAGTAACTGGTGAGACATTGAACCTAGGCAGAGGGGGGAATACTTGAGAGAGACGTGTGGGTTTGATTCAAGGGTTTGGCGAACAGGAGGAGAGGAGGGACAGCGAGCTACACGTGGCTGTCGAACGAGTTGGACAGAGAGCTTCAAGAGAGGTAGTAGTAGATCCTTAGGGAATGCAAATAGCGTTGCTGTGTTACCCTCGTCAAAGCATCTGTCTAGCAAACATCACAATAAAGCCAATCAATGGGCCGATGCATCGGCCCATCGAAGCAAGAGGCAAGCTGGAAAGGAGTTCCCAGCTTCTCGACGGAGGAGTCATAGCAGCGCCGGTGACCGGTCAGGACCCCTAGAGGAGAGGCCGCAGGTGAAGCTCAACGGCCGCAGCCGGCGCCTCAGTTGTCGGTGAGATTCCACCTGCGGCCCAGTTATGTGTGACTCCTTGCTGGAAAGTGGGCTACGATGTCGGTCCGGGTGGGCTCCTCATCTTGCCCCACAATATCTGTACGGAGTACGTTGCGCAGGTGTGGTGAACACCCGCCTCGCCAGCAATAGCGCTGATTGCTCTCCACGAGTTTCTTAGGTAAGGTCGCTGTCAAATAGGAACCGGCGCAAGTAGAGGTGACCGTCTGGTCCCAGCAAAGCCCGTGCCGTCTCCAAAGTCCCCAGTACCCGTTCTCCTCCCCCTTCCCCCCTCTCCGACTTGGCGCAGCTTGGGGAGAGCACTTGGAAGGCCGCCCCCTACCGAACCCCGGACGCACAAGAAGGCTTCCCCACCAATTGGCACAGGCCAGGCCGTCAAACGCACGCAGGTTAACCCACCGACGAAAGCAAGCTGGGCCGAAGTCGGGGGCCAGCTTGCCCGTCTCTACGCCAGTAAAAAATTTCCCAATTCCAAACGCCTTTTCTCGTCGCGGAAACTCTGTCCTTCATCATCTCTCTCTTCTTTCCTTACACACGGATTCCCTCTCCACTCTCCTCATCCCCCTCCCCAAAGAACACACAGTCAAGATGGCCTCACGCAGCTTCTCCAAGGCGCTCCGCTCGCCAATGGCTCGCCAGTTGGCGGCCAAGCCTGCTACCCAGCAGCGCACCTTCGTTGCTGCCCGCAACCTCGTTCGCGCCTCTGCTCAGGTTAACAAGGCCTTCGCCGCCCCTGCCCAGCAGCAGGCTCGTGGTGTCAAGACCATGGACTTTGCTGGCCACAAGGAGGACGTCTACGGTAAGAAGACGACGAGTTGACGAGTCGGCCCTGACGGAATGACTCGCGAGAGGCACGGAGAGCAATTTGCTAATGTTGACGTCCGCAGAGCGTGCCGATTGGCCCCAGGAGAAGCTCTTGGTGAGTCACAATTACCTCAAAAACCACTTGCGTGGAAAGGGGGCAGTTGGAGCTGACAACCATCTGTAGGAGTACTTCAAGAACGACACCCTCGCCCTCATCGGCTACGGCTCTCAGGGTCACGGCCAGGGCCTGAACCTCCGTGACAACGGCCTGAACGTCATCGTTGGTGTCCGTAAGAACGGTCAGTCCTGGAAGGACGCTCAGCAGGATGGCTGGGTCGAGGGCAAGAACCTCTTCGACGTTGATGAGGCCATCTCCCGCGGCACCATTGTCATGAACCTCCTCTCCGACGCTGCTCAGAGCGAGACCTGGCCCGCCATCAAGCCCCAGCTCGTCAAGGGCAAGGTGAGTGTTTCCCTGAGTAACTGACGGGGTCAATTGGCTCAAACTAACTCTTCCTCTCCAAGACCCTCTACTTCTCCCACGGCTTCTCCCCCGTCTTCAAGGACGTCACCAAGGTCGACGTCCCCACGGACATTGACGTCATCCTCGTCGCTCCCAAGGGCTCTGGCCGCACCGTCCGCTCCCTCTTCCGCGAGGGCCGTGGCATCAACTCCTCCTTCGCCGTCTACCAGGACGTCACTGGCAAGGCCAAGGAGAAGGCTCAGGCCCTCGGTGTCGCCATCGGCTCCGGCTACCTCTACGAGACGACGTTCGAGAAGGAGGTCTACTCTGACCTCTACGGCGAACGTGGCTGCCTCATGGGTGGTATCCACGGCATGTTCCTCGCCCAGTACGAGGTCCTCCGCGAGCGCGGCCACTCCCCCAGCGAGGCCTTCAACGAGACCGTCGAGGAGGCTACCCAGTCCCTGTACCCCCTGATCGGTGCCAACGGCATGGACTGGATGTACGAGGCCTGCTCCACCACCGCCCGCCGCGGTGCCATCGACTGGACCCCCAAGTTCAAGGACGCCCTGAAGCCCGTCTTCAATAGCCTCTACGACGCTGTCAAGGATGGTTCCGAGACCAAGCGCTCCCTCGAGTACAACGGCCAGAAGGACTACCGCCAGAAGTTCGAGGCCGAGATGGAGGAGATCCGCAACCTGGAGATCTGGAGAGCCGGCAGAGCCGTCCGGTACGTTGACATACCCCGACCCACCCCCGCACCCCTTGAGGCCACCATTAGCTAACGTAAATTGTTTCCACAGCTCTCTGCGCCCCGAGAACCAGAAGTAAACGGTTCGGCATTGTATTTTTTTGCTTTGGGAGAAGATGATGAAGAAACATATACTCGGGATTGGGCCATTTCCTAACCACTGTGCCGGGGACGGGGGACTTTTGTACTTTATATGACCGGATTCGAGGGGATCTGGACTTGGACAAAAGTTTGCATCTTGACTTTTTTTGGGATCCTTCAATACCAATTTTTTTTGCTTTCCATGAATGAATGCGCGCGATTTTGATGCTGTCCCAAAAGCACCCAAAAGATTGGAAAAAATGAAAAAAGTTAGGTCGGGCGGCTTATGCAGGGACCACCACATGGGCTCTGACTCGCCGACGGCCGTCAAGACTTTCCCACAGTCTGCGTTAGCGGGCACGACGCAAATTGCACCCCCCAAGCATCCCGCTTTTATTTTTATTTTTTATATACAGAAAGAGAGGGAGCGCACACGTCAGAATGGTCGATGTGGTTGCAACAGATATAGAGCACTAGGCGTAGCAACTAGGAGAGTCATGTCCGAAATCCCCGCCAGTCATGGTTTATAGGGAGGTCTAGTTACGACAATGCATGGTACTGCGTTTGCATTCACCGATTTAGAAACCTTTCTTGTGTTGAGTATTGTGCATGATACTTGAACTGTGTTTTTCTGACCGAGTTGCTATCGTTGTGTGCGAACTCATGAGGGACCGGCCTTGGTAACGCAGCTCGGTGGGCGATGTGGTTCATCTCGACGCAGGTCGTTTCCGAGGCAGAGAGTGATGTGCTGGTCCGGCCAGGCTCGGTGATTGAACATTGGATGCACAGACTACACACACAACGTGAGGGGCCAGTGGTGAATATGCAGCTGGCGTAATGCTACCCTCGATCCGGGAGGCGAGGGGGGTTCATTATCGTCCGATGCCGTCCTGTGGGAACGTGATCGGAAGCAGTTGAATGGCGACTCGGAAAGTATTGGACCACCATACCTCGCCGATGGGGCGATGATGAGGATAAGGTGGAGGTTCAGAAGCAGTTATGATGGCTGTTTCCATCTGGAACTGCGTGCGAAACTAGCCTTCGCCGTGCTGTGCATTGCATTCCGTTGCCTCTCTGGTTGGTCGCCACATGCTCTCCTTTACATGCGTTCAGGAAGATCAAACGCGGCCCGGAGTCAATGCCCTTCCTCCTTGAAGCTCGCTGGGAAAGCCTAAACATCAGATGCTGGGGGCCTAATCAGTGGCTGCAAGCAAGAAACAAAGGCTCGGGTGCAATGGGACATTCCTGGCGTCGGTCGGTGGGAGCAGCTTGAAATACAGAAGGATTCCCTCCTCGTCAGCGGGCATGCCTTGGCTCCTACAAATGACTTTGGAAGCGAGCCTCACCGAGCTCTCCTCTCTCGGTGACGCAGGTGAAGCAGGTGAAGCAGGTAAGCATGTTGTTTGCTGTAGCGACCACCAGGTGGAGCCCCACACCCCCCTTTGTCTTGTCAGGCAGGGCAGGCGTGCATGCTTTCGGTAGTGGTTGCTCTGTCAACTGCAAACAAGCCTGGCCCCCCTTCCCACCTTCCCACCCACCACCCCCTTCATCTCACAAGCGAGCCCCGAAATGGGTTTGTGGTCGGCATCCCGTCGAAATATCAATTGCCTAGTTGACGACTTTGTCTTTTAGTTTCCCGCGCTTCCCAACGCTTGTAAAACCTACAGAGATCCTTCTAGCTGTCTTTGGCGAGCCCGCGCACAATGACGCCCCTGTCTCCAACAAACGAATCCAGACTGAACATCGATACGACCCTGACTGAGGCAACAAACCGCGGCTTCTTTGAGGTCCACACCCGTCCTGAGACAACCACGAGCGACGGTAATGATAGCGGAAGCGACAGTCCCTCAACCACCACCACCACCACCACCACCACAACCACCGCTCCCTCTTCGCTCTCTCTAAACGACAGCAGCACCCGAGAACTGGAGAACATGCCACCATCTCCTCCCTCGGAATCCTCGCCGTCGCCGCCGCCCTCCGCGCCTGCGACGGCGATAAAGCCCCAGCGCCATTCTCGCGTAATGTCTGGCACCGCACCCTCACCGCTCAAAATCCTCGCCGGCTCCGAGACATCGGAGAAACATGCGCGGAGCCCACTACGCAAGACATTAATTTCCCCGGACAAAGTCAAACGCTTCCCGGTCAGGATCAGCAACCCGTCCCTCGACTCGGCCCAGCGGACCGTCTCCCCTACTCCCTCTCGCGAGCGCACCGCGAGCCTCGACGACGTGATGCACAACAACGAGGGCCTGAAGCACGCGATCCAGATCTTTGAGGACGACGACACAGAGCTGGACAACGATGAGACAATTGGCGACGCGAGCACGGTAAGCGCCGGCGAGGGCGACCACCAGTACCACCTCGAGATGGGCAACGGCTACGAGGACCAGAGCAGCCTGGCCCATCCCGACGAGTCCATGATGAGCACCTTCAGCGCCTTCTCCGCTGTGCCCAACCTGACCATGTTCTCGAAGCTCGGCCAGACGCCGACGAAACACGCGAGCATGGGCGGCATGACCCCGCGGGGGAGGCCCGAGACTGTGCACGAGCAGACTCCGCGGCAGCACTCCGATTCTGATGGGAACACGACCAACCTGTTGGATTTCACGGCCAGCCAGCGGTTTCCGCACAAGTCGCCCGCCAGGCGGGACAACGCATCACCGTCCAGGGCGAACCCTAACGCTACCCCCGCTCGCCAAATGTCGAACCTACTCGATTTTGACATCCCGCCCCTACCCACCCCCCGTAGCATCCCCACCATCACGCCCAGGGAGCTCGAGAGCCTCAAGTCCAATTTCCTGTCCGAGATCAGCAGCTTGAAGGCGTCGCTGAGCGGCAAGGAGGCCGAGGTCCTCTCCCTCAAGACGGCCGTCGGCGATGCGGAAAAGCGCGTCGGCGAGAGCCTGGAGCAGGCCCGCGAGGAGCGGACGCTGCGAGAGCAGGCCGACGAGGAGAAGGAGATGTGGGAGAAGAGCAGCCGCGAGATGGAAAAGGTCCTCCGCAGCGTCAAGGAAGAGATCACCCACACCAACCGCGAGCGCGAGGAGCTCGAGTCAAAGCTTGCCGAGTGCGAGGGGCGACGTGAGGCCGCCGAGACTATGGCTCAAGAGGCCGAGAGCAAGCTGGCCAGCTTCCGCGCCGGCAAGTCCGTCGGAGACGACAAGCCCTCCTCTTCGCCCAATAGGGGCACGGCTGCGACCTCCAAGGAGGTCGAGATCGCCGTCGAGCGCGTGGCCCGCGAGCTGCACGCGCTCTACAAGGGCAAGCACGAGACCAAGGTTGCCGCGCTCAAGAAGAGCTACGAGACCCGCTGGGAGAAGAAGGTACACGACCTGGAGGAGAGGATCCAGGAGCTCATGGAGGAGAACGAGAAGCTCCGCCGCGACAACACCATCACCCGCATTGACCCCGCGCAGGTCGCCGCCGAGCAGGAGTTCAAGGCCCAAGCCGTCCGGGACTCGGCCCACATCAAGGAGCTCAGCGCCGACGTCGAGAGGCTCGAGGCAGTCGTCATGTCGGTCAAGAGGGACAACGCGGAGCTCCGCGACCTGCTCGCTCAGGAGCGCGTCGAGAAGGGCGAGCTGGTGCAGCTCGCCGAGGAGATGATGTCGATCCAGACGCTCCCCCCGACGCCGGCGCCAGCGCCGACACCCAAGCCCGCGCCGACGTCCATCGCCTCGCGGACGCCTGGCCCTCCAGCTAGGAGCCACACGGAGAACAACTTCCGCAGCAGCATCGGTCGCGGCTCGGGCCTTAAGGCGCCCGGGTCCATCGCCGCGCGCGGGTCGGTACACGAGCGCACGGGCAGCACCGGCCCCCTGACTAAGGGCCTGCCAAGACCGCGGCCGATGAGCGAGTTCGGCCCGCGGAGCGGTATCATGAGCTCCATTGAGAAGATGGGCAACTACCGCGGACGAGGGGACTAGGTCCCAATCCGCCATGAACTGAAGCTTTGCACTTTTTATTTTATTTTTAACATTTACTACGACGACGAACGGAACGAAACCCAACGATGAACGGACATGGCATTCCAAAGGCGGAGAGAGTGAAAGAGCAAGAGGGGAGGAAGAGAAAGAAGCATTGACGTAACGAACTGGCGTCCGCGGGTCTCCCTGTTTTCTGAGCATTTTGTTTTCCCTGCCTTGGTTCTCATGATTGGAACAAAGGGAGGCTTTGGCTTTGCATCCTCTCTATGTACGACCGTCTGGGGCCGATACCAAGATGGAGAATAGAGAGGCGGGACGACTCGAGGTGTGGCGTTTTTTGTTTTCACCATGTCCTACTTTTGTATTCCCTCTGTCGGTTGGACTTTTTTTTCTTTTCTTTCTTCTGTCTTTTTATTCTTCTTCTTCGGGTCGTGGTATTACGGGTTTGCCGAGTGTTGTTTGATCTTTTGGAGTCCGCAAAAGGAAAGAAGAAAAACACACACACACACACCAAGCACCTGCTTATCCCAGTAACACCCTTCCCCCTCAATTGGCTTCGTTAGCTGGTCTTTTTTTCCGGCCACGACGGCCTATTTACATCCTCCTACTCCCCCCCAATCACCATAACTTTTTGAATTGATAATGTTCAGATTAAGCGCGTATGTCTCCTGGGTTTCCTGTGGGGTATGTGTGTTAGTGTATGATATGCGTTGATGACGGGCCCGGAGCCCATTTGCTGTCGTGTTCTTGTGTGTGTACATGAGTGTGGTGTACGGTTCGGTTTCCAAAGGGTTTGGCGGGGAGGGATGCCGGTGGGTGTGCTTCTACTCGCGGGGCGTCAGCGTAGTCTTTCTCTCTCTCTCACGCCAACTCAGAGAGTGTGAGCGCGAGTAATACAACCTTCTTGGTCCTCTGCCGCGTCTCGTCTTCGTCGCACACGGGGTCCGCGAAACGTTCGGCATGCCTTTCTGATTCGGCGAGGAAGACGTTCAGGCGGTTGGAGGGGGAGCGGAGGCCCGGACGGGCCGGACCGCCCCACCACCAGCGGCGGACGCGAAACTGCCAGATATGCCTCTGTCTCTCTCTCTGTCTCTCATGCATCTCGTCTTCACGGAAAAAGAAGGGGTGGGAGGAAAGGGCCATGATTGCCGTCTCCCCCCCCCCCCCCCCCGGCCGAGTCTGAAAATGGGAGCCTAGGACATAGGCCGATGACGCCGGATCCCAAACCGAGTCGCTCTCAGGAGCCTCATCCCCGGGTACAATACGCTCCCCCCGTACAACCGGGGACGGGTCTGTACTGACTTTAACGATTCTTGTTGCGCACCTCTAGATGCTCTTCTGATATATCCTAGTGTAAAAAAATAAAAATAAAAATAGCAGCCTGTTAGCGAAACCAACCCCTTTCCCTACCCCCTTTTCCCTGAAAGGATGGCTAGATGTACAAACAAACCCCTTCTTGGTTTATTCTTCTTTGGTTTGGTCTGATCGAAGCAGTTATAACAAACTCTGTCTCCCACACTCTCTCCCCCTCTCTTCCTTCACTGTCTCATGGGCCCCGACTTTACCTCGCTGAAAATCAGACTCTCTCGCTTCCCCTCTCAAACGCTTGTGAGCACCCCATACGTCATCCGCACGCCATCGCGCCCAGGCACCTTAGCCTGCCTATCCCTGTCTACGTCCACCGGTGCTCATCAGTGTGATCTTCTGCTTCTTCTTCTTTCCCTTGCCACCGCCAGCACCACTACCACTACCCCTACCGCCACCAGCACCTATCCCTACGGGGGTACTGCTGCTCGAAGGTCCCGGCTCGGCCACACCGAGTGCCTCCATCTGGAAAGACAGCTCGGCGGCGTCAAGAAAGTCTTCCTCCTTCAACCACCCATCGTCAACTTGGCGAAGGGAAGCCGGGGCAAGATCCGGCGACCCATGCACAACATGCGTGCCCCACACGGTCTTTTGTGTGGAAGGGCTTGTCGAGATGGATGCCAGGTGCTCGAAACCCGGACGAGGATCCGGCGGCGTGGCGCCGGCATGGCTGGTGAGGGGCTGGAATTCTTCCAGGTTCAAAGCGGGGACGTGCTCTTCCTCGATGGGGCCATACTCGCGCCTCATGGCCGCGGTGCTCTTGAATTGGGCAGCTTCAATCCTTTCGGACTGAAGCCTCTCGCGTTCCTCCTGTACGGCCTTGTCGCGATTCCGCTTCCTCCGCCGGCCGATTTCGTCGGCAAACTTTTCGAGGACCTCTGCCGGCACGATGTCCGTCCAATCGCATTCGAGAAAACTGATACGACATCCGTAGGGGAGATGCCCCAAGTACTTGGCTCGCTTCCGTTGCACTTCATCCAACACATGCCCGGTCGAGATGTGCTCAACCCGGGGCAACAACGTCGTCGGGAATGCCGAAAAGTCGCCGTACTTGGTCTTGAGGATCCTGATATCGAGAGCCGAGAGGTAGAGATGCGGTTGTGATGAGTAGAAGTAGAAGTCGGGCTGGACAGTTTTGCTCTGGCCCGGCTTCTTGTTCGGCAGCATCGAGTCGTTCTTGCCCAGGTCTTGGACCTTCTCCTTGGCTGCATTGATAGCCCGTATAGCCTTTTGTGTCCATTCGTCGTCCTCGTGGTACAAAAGCTGGTCCTCTGTTCCCTGCTTCTGTAGCGCCTCAATTTCCTCATTGTATTGCTCCGCCATGTAGTCTCCGGTTCCCTTCATAATCCTGGCATAGTCCAATACATTAGCCGCAAAGTGCCAAGGCACATCATCCGCTACATTGAGCGCATCCGAGCCATTCTCCCACGGCAACGCGAGAGTCGACTTGGCTGTCCGGGCCATCAGCCGGAGCACCACGTCGTCCCCGACGCGAGGTAGGGGGCTCTCCTGTCCCGCATAGAACCGCACGGGCCGTGTCTCGTGTAGGTAAACGCTGTCCTCGCAGAGAGGGCATCTCTTCCATCTCGCACCCTTGCCAGGCTTCAATTCCTCGTCTGCAGAGTTCATGAACCGAATCAGACAGGGCAGGCAGAAGATGTGTCCGCACTTTGCCATCCTCGGCGCTACCGGCTCCGACAGGCAGATCGGGCAACTGGCCCCCTGAGACTCCGAAGAGGCCAGGATCTGCAAAACGTTGTTCCAGTCGATGTGCACGTCGGCATCGGCCGCCTGGCTGGCATAGTTGCCTTCCGGCGACACGACGAATCTGTAGTTCGCATGGACGTATCTCGCCTTGTCCACAGCATGGTGGCCCGAGCCGGGTCCCCAGGTCGGGTTCCGCCTGTAGTTTCTAGCATACGAGTTATGGTCGGCGTAGGCTCGCGGTGGCAAGCTGTAGTTGAGCAGGTGTGTGATGGAGGTCTGGCCTCGTCGACTGGAGGCATTCCGCAGGGCTCTTGCCTCAGCCATGGCGTCGTCGTCGTCAGGGTTTGAGTGTTGTCTAACATCACCCAATCCCGGTCGCCGCTGCATCTTGTGTTGTTTCCGAGAGCCCTGGCCCTTTCGTGGTGTGGCGTGAGGAAGTGAAGGACTGGCTTGGGAAGGTCGGCGGTTGGATTCGAAGCTCGTGGTTACGGGGCCGGGTTGAACCGAAGGCGAATGGGAAGTCGATGCTGAAAGGGACTTGCCCAGGTTAGACGGTGTCGAGCTCATATTTGGCTACCCGTAGGTCAGAACAAAACGATTCACGATCGTCTTCCTACTGGTGGAAGCTATTGTCGACTGGGTCGCCTCCCAGGTCAATGTCGTGATGCAGTCTGGGGCGAGGCAAGGGGGGAGGGAGAGAGGAAATAGCGAGCCGGGAGCTAACAGGCACAGCCGCTTGATCCAGAAGTCCGAACGTGAGGAGGTTTATCTAAAGATTGAGACTACCGGGAGCTATGCTCCTCGGCCGAGGTGGTGAGAGGAGATAAAAGAAGATGCTGTTTGTAGAACAAGACGGGGGTCCAAGGTGGACGGACCCCATGAATGATAGGTGGGGGGATCAGGTAACCGGACGTCGAGAGGATGCAGCACCAGAGCAGCCGCACTACGTAGAGTCATTGGCGGCGGGGCAAATCGAGGTCGCCGTGACGAACTCTGAGGGAAAGCTCGGCATCCGGTGGGTACGTGCCCGATCGAGCATTGGATCAGAGCGTCACGTGACGAGACTAACTTGCTGATCTGTGCTTGCGTAAAACGCCGACAACATGCTGCGACTTGCATAACATTGACGAGATCAATGAATTGACTGCGCTTGCGTAATTGATGGTAATGTGCTTTCAATTGCAGCTTCTAGGTTCAGTCATAAAATTTCTACCACGGCCTTACTAAAGCCATACTCCAGGTCACAATGTTAGCATCGCCATCACCAGCGGACACCACTCATTCATCGTACGGGCTCAATTCATCATATGCAGATTAGACCCCAACGAGGTATTATGGTACATGACAGTCCGATGCAGATGAGCCGCGAAGTACCACAAAAATCAAGAAGAAAACAGGAGCAAAACCCGGACAGAGGCAGCAGCGCACATCATCCTCGATTAATTTTAATTGGCCCAAGAGAAATGGCCGTGCTTCCAACGTCGTCGACATACAACTGCCATGCCTCATTCTACCTCTTGAGCTCTTGCACATGCAAAGTGGACCAGGGGAATCATAGAAACGACAAACAACCCAAATACGCAGCACCCTGACAAGAAAAACCATGAGAACCGAGGTGAAAGACGGAGCCTCCCATCCACACGCATGCTAACGGCTAACGTCATCATTATTTAGCCGCTGACTTGCTGTGCACCTTGCTCTTCAGCTTGCCAATAAAGGCACTGATGCGGTTCTTCTTCTTCTTCTCGGCGCCCGACGGGCTCTCGACCGCCTTGCTGTGGCTTGGTGCTGTCGACTCGGGAACGGAGGAAGGAGCCTTGGCAGGGGTTGTGGGAGCTTCGGGCTCCTTGGTGGCCGCAGGAGTGGTGCCGTTGGTACCGTTGACGGGTGCGGTGGTGGGGGCATCGACGGGGTGAGCACCGTTGGCGCCGTTAACCTCCTTGGGCTCGTCTGCGGTGACGGCGTCCTTGACCTCCTTGGTGGCCTCAGCCTCTTCCTTGGCGGCCTCGACCTTGGGCTTCTCAGCCTCTACCTTGGCCTTCTCGGCTTCCTCATCGACGGCGGGGGCGGCCTCGACCTCCTTGAGGAGCTCGGCCTCAACCTCCTTCTTCTCGATGACAGCCTCAGTGTTGGCGGCGGCCTCGGGGCTTTGGCCAGACTCGGCGATAGCCTCCTTGACTACGGTGGGCACCTCGGGAGCAACCTCCTCGCGGGTCTCCTCCTTGGTCTGACCGCCAATGGCCTCCTGGGCGCTCACGGGCAGGCTCTCCTTGACAGGCTCGGGAAGCTGGGCAGCAGCTTCGGTAGCGGCAACAGAGGCCTGGTTGATGGCGGGGGCAGTAGCCTCAACAACGGTGTCCTTTGCCTTGACGGCGGCGGGGGCAACGGCCTCGACAACGGTGTCCTTGGCGTTAATGGCCGCGGCAGTGGCAATACCAGCAGCGGTCGCAGCGGTGGCAATCACAGTGCCGGCAGCCTCGGTCTTCTGGGTGCCAAAGCCGGAGGTGCCCTCGGATGTTGAGGGGGCAGCAGGAACCTTGTCGAGAAGCTCATCCTCGACGGCGGCCTTCTCCTGGACGGCCTCGGGGTTCGCGCTAGCCTCGGGTTCGGCATGGGCCTTCTCCTGGCTCTCCTTGACGACCTCGGGGACCTCTGCCATCTTGGTCTCGATGGGGACCTCAGCGGCCAGAGCGGCAGTGGTGGAAGTAGGGGCAGCGCTGTTGATGGTGACATCCGCGGGCGCAATGGGCAAGCTGGACTCGGGGATGGTATTGCTGGTGACGGCGGGGAGGGTGGTCTCCTCCTTGGACAGGCCGGGCAGAGCGCTAGAGTCCTCGTAGGACTCCTTGTCAAGCTTGACCTGCTCGTTGATGTCACCAGCAGTGGCAGATGGGGGAAGAGGTTCGCCAGGGGCGAGGGTCACGGGCTCAGCGGTGACATCTTGTGCGGGGAGAGGGTTGACGCCCAAGGACTTCTCGAGCTCGTTGGCGGGGGTGATGGGGAAGCCACCGGGGATGTCGGAGGGGGTGGCCTTGGGGAGGTCGTCGGCCTTCTCGAGGGGCACGTCCTTGGCCAGGGCGGCGGTAGTAGATTCGGGGGTGACGGTGTTCATGATTGCGGCCGAGGTGTCCTCCTTGACAATCTCGTCGGGGGTGAGGAAGTTGTTTACGTTGCCCTCGTGGTCGGGTTCTTGAGGTGCGGTGTGGTCTGTGATCCAATTGTTGTCGACAACAAACTATAGAGTGGGAAAGGGGAAGCAAGTCAGTAAAATTGCCAAAAGAAGAGCACGATGACGATGTTTTTAAGCGAAAAACTGGTGGGCAGCTCGATGGTCCGGTGATGGTGGTGGATGGGTCCCGGGGAAGATATGACGACGCGCGGCGAACCAGAATGGAGAGATCAGCTAGCCGGGGGTAGGGGTGAGGGGTGGGGGGGGGGCGGCGCGCGCGCGATCTGGGTGATGCCGATGGTTATAAAGGCAGGTGAGTCGTAGCGCGAGATACGAGATCCGCCAGGTCAGGTAAATTGACAAGGGGGAGGGAGAGGCCGTTCCCTGGCTTTCCTGGCGGCGCTACCTGTGCCCTGGCCATGGGAGGGCGGACGGTCGGTCATAGCTAGTGGCTGTTGGTTCCTAGCCCCCAATGCTCTCTTGCTCTTGCTCATTGTTCTTGCTCATTGTTCTTGCTCTTACTCCCCTTCTGCGTCTGCGTGTCCTGGTGTGGTGTGCCGCGTTTGGTGGCATCTCATCTGAGGGATAGCCAGAAAGGCGACTGCGCCCCGATGTGCTAGACATTCTGGCATGTTGCTGTGAGATGACAGGTTGCGTTGGTCGGGATGGTTTGGTGGCTTGCTGGTGATTCCTGCCACTCTCCGCTCTCTTTGGCGTCGCAATTTGCCGGAAGCCAAATACAGCTACGGAGGCGACATGGGCTGCATGGGGGGACCCCAGTCTAGTGCCACTGTTTTCGCTCCCCACAGTTGAGAAAAGAGTAGGTAGGTAGTGAACCTGGTGAACCTGGAAAACCTTGCTCGTTGCTTTTTCCTTTTTTCTGGACCACGGAAAAGCGGGGTTCCAATATGTGGTTGTGCACCGTCCAGTTGTGGTTTGTCTGCCTGCGACGGTGACCGTGACTGCGACTGCGACTGCAACTACGCGGCTTCCGCCAGCCAGTGCAGACAATGAGCCAATGCAATGCGTGTAAGCCCCTCCCTCATGTTGGGCCCATGGCATCGGCGCCGCCGCCGTGCTTCTGTGATGCAAGAGATTGCTGCTGGCTTGCGTCATACGGGACCGGGAGGTTCGGCCACCAGGAAAGGACACCCGCGTGTGAGCGACTCATTTTGGGAAGCTCTTTTTTTTTCTCTTCTTCTTCCGGCCACCCTCGTCTCCAATCCACCCGTTACAGCGACATGCAGGGCTGGCCCAGGACAGGCAGGTGTGTGAAACGCAAGGAAGGCTGGATGAAAATTACCAGTGTCAACGGAACAGCAATTGTGCAGAATGGCCAACACCTGGCAACCTTGCAAGAGAAGACCAGAGAGTCCGAGAGCCGAGACCCACGGCAGACATTGTTGGTGGGGTCAGCGCGGCGCAAAGAAGATTGCGTCAGTGGGGAGGGCCTGGATAAGGAAAATTGCGAAATGGCGATGGAAAGCCCCATCATATGACGAGCAGCAACCGAGCTGTGGTGTAGTTGGTGTAGTGTCGGTGTGTGTGTTTGTGTCGTGCTGACGGGGGGGGGGAAGGAGAGCTGAACCTGGAGCTGTCCAGGCAGGGGGGGGGCGGAAGCTTCCATCACCAGGTGGCCTAGCAGCACTCTCCCCCCTCCAAGACGGGGAAACAGCGATTGCTGAGCAAGGGACCTGGAAGACGCACGGATGCTGTCGCGGGCTGAGCTGCTTGCGATCGGAACCTTCGCGTGTCGCTCTCGCACAGTTGCAGCTGCCCACCATATCTACCCCTCCATGCCGTGCCCTCTTTCAACGGCACAACGACACAAGTGCGTAGTAATGGGTAATCCGGAGTCGCCGCAAGTGTTTGGTGATCCGAGTCCGGGTGGGATGATCCAATGGTTCAAAGGGTAAAAGAGAAATCGCACTAATTGGCGGCTACGAACCTTGTAGTAAATCTTCTGCGAAGCATCGGGCAGGCTGACGGTCTTCTCGAACGAGTTACCGACCTTGTCCAGCTTCTCGCTCTTAGTCCAGTTGTCGAAGGTGCCGGTAACATAGACCTCCTCGGCTGGGTGAGCCCTATTGTAGACGACAAGGTTAGCAAGGGGTTTTTTCCTTCTTCTTCTTTTTTTCTTTTTTGAAGTCCTTGTCGAATGGCTTTTCTTCTTATCTCCCGTCTTGTCCTTCCTCGCCGGAGATGATGCTGCCATGTCGCGCGTAGATGCGCCGTGAGCGAAACTAGATTCTTTATGGAAGAAGGTCCGCATTCCACAGGCTCGTCGACGGAAACATGCAGGCCCGCCACCATTCCAGGAGGACGACAGAGAAGCTCAGCCAGCAGCAACGCAAGGAAGGGCGCAAGGTCTCTGTCTTCTCATTCCATGACGAAGCAAGGAGAAGCTGCTCTGCGCTGGGCCGGCGGGGAGAGAATCTGCGGGCGGGGCAGGTGAGGCATACCAGGTAAACTTGTAAGTGCCCATTCTAACGGATTTGACGGGGTTCTCTTAATGGTCGGTCTTGGTTGGATGGAAGGGGCAATTAGAATTACTCGGATCGGCGTCAGAGGGTTCGATGTTGACAGGAATTATGCGAAAAGAAAGACAGCTGGAAGCGCGCGCAACGGAGAAAGAGAGAGAGGGAGAGAGGAGGGAGGAAGACAAGGAGGAGGGGGGAAGAGGAGGTAAAAGTTGAGACTGAATTGAGCAGCGAGAACCCTCCTTCAAAAATTGCGCGAGTAGCCGAGACATGACTGCTGGGGCCGGGGGTGAGGGGGAACTGAAAAGTCGACGGGGCAAATACTACCCCAAAGGCAAGCAAGCAACCAACCTTCAGTAGACTTACCTCTTGGTCAGGTACACACCACAGGAGCACCTCGTCCCTCGTCCGGCGCCAGCGCCAGCGCCCGTCGTTGCGCCGGACGGACCGTGGGCGGTCTGGAGCCTGCGGGCTGGGCTTTGGCTCCACTATCCGTCCTTTCGCTGCGCTTGCTCATCAGCGGTGTGTCACGGGGGTGGAGGGGACGGATATGACGACAGACAGTTGAGACAACCTTCCGACTTGGGCGCTTACACCTGACCTGGTCCAAGGTTACTTGGTCAAGGATTCAGGTCGCTTTCTCGGTCGGTCGGTCGGTCGGTCAATCGGTGAAGAGAGTCAGTCTATGTAGGTATTCCACCATGGTTCTTCAACGGCTGCAATGCTGTCTCTGAATCGGGTTTCCGGCATCCATCCGTAGTGAGGCCCTCTCTTGCTTAAGCTTACTTGCCTAGGTAAGCAGGTGTAGCGTAGCCACTGCATTGATGAGATACTACGCAGAAAGGATACATAGACCAATTCCGGCACATGAGTAATCTGAGGTCCAGCAGGTCCAAAAATAATCCCAAAAGCCCCGTGGGCATCGTTAGAGAGAGAATCGCTGTCACAGCGTCGCAGTGTCGCAGAATGGGACAAGCACTGTAGCACCTTCCCCCGGCGAAACTCTGAAATCATACGTCGGACCTGCCTGCCTGCCTGCCTGACTTCCTGCCTGCCTTATCAATTACCTTTCGACATACCTAGTAACTCTTAGAGACGTGGCAACCGGCCAGGCTAAGACCACATAGAGGATAGAGCTTCCAGAGGAAGGACAGACAGACCCCACTTCACTCATGAATCCATCCCACAATGCAAGCAAGTACACTACCTATGCCTATGCCTACATCGCACATCAAAGTCAAAGGCAGGTAAGCCTGAGGAACCCACGCCTAAGCAGCCACTCATGTATCGACACCCAAAGAGCCATCTGGCATGCGCCAATGCCGCATCCATCCTCCTTGATCCACTTCCACGCCGGCAAACCAAATACAGCAACCATCATCATCATCACCATGATCTATCTGCGAACCCCTCGACCCCCAGCCTCCTCAAAGAAGCTCCCCCCTGCTTCACCTCGCCTCCTCACCGTTTCTTGCCTATCTTGCGTCGCCTCACCTTGCCTTGCCGAGCCCCAGGACCGTGCCAACGCTGTGCTCTTCACGCCTGGGACGAAGCTAGCCTTGCCGCTAATCTGAATGGCTTGGAATATTCAGGCACGACCGCAGGAGACAACACCGCGCAAGGCACGCCGCCAGCGTCTTTGTCGCCATGCCTGTGGAGTCGACGACAGAGTCATGGCCCAATACGACTTTCCGCACTTCTACCACGCCTATCCAGGGGTTTCTGCGCCTAGGTAGTCATATCTGTCTCTCGCTTTCCAACCGTTTCCCACCCGCCGCCACCGCCGGTTTGATTCTCGTCCAAGGGACGCCGACTCAACGGCCCCTTACACCCTATATTCAGGATACCCATCTGCAGCCATTATCCCATTATCCTACAGGATTCCGCCCTTGTCGGGCTTTCTTCTTCGGGTACAAACGCGCGCCAATTCCGCCAAACGTCATCCGGTCCCCCAGCCACCTCTACAAAGTCCGATTCTCCTGCCGTCTCGACCACAAGACGCATCGCCTATTGTACCATATCCCGCGCACCCCTGACGCCGGGCCAGCCACCACACGCCAACGCCAGCACCAGCACCAACCCCAATCTGCTGTCGCCGTCAGCCGCTGCATCTACTTCTCTGACAAGCCGGCCCCGTACACTAAAGCCCTGCAATCGCTGACACGGCCGATGCAACCACACCAAGTCTACCGCTTGTGACTTTCCGATCGGTTGCTCCCTTTACTTTCCTTCTTCTTCTTCTTCTTCTTTACCTCCCTTTGTTCACGAAATACCAAGCCTTTCCGGCCGCACCTCATCATCAAGTGCCGTCCTACTTCGTTTCTTTGTGCTTGGGACGCCCCTGGTGGAGCGGCGCGCTAGAAAGCTCTGGCCACATGCTCTCATGGCCTAACGCCAATCGCAAGATTGCAAATATACCTATAAATGGCTACTGCTATTTCCCATGGCCGACCGGATTGACGAACGGGCCTCATCCCCCAAAGATCGTACCGCACCAAGAGAGAATTGCGGGGAAGAAGGGGGTGGAAGCTTTGGACTCGGACAGGGACAGTTCCCGAACTGAGACAACCATGGTCCTTGCCATTCGCTGAACCAGATCACGCACACCAACCTCCCCCAGGAGCCTCAGCCGCCGCTCCATCTGTATCTGTGATGTAAGAGGCCATTTCAGCGCAAGCTTCGGCCATTACACCGCAGTAGAAGGCTTCCATACGGGACCCATTGAGCCTCTCTGATTTGATGATGATCGACTCACCTAGCTCATCCCTGTCAGCTTCTCGCCGTCTTCGACCTAGGAACCTAGGTAGGTGTTCAACCGATGTCGCAAGGCGCAAACCTAAGACAATGCTTGGATGGGCATATGCATTTGATCCCTTCTCTTGTCCTGCAATGATTTTCCCATTGTGTCCGAGAGTGTCCTCGACACCAAGATGCTGGCAGACTTTGAACTCCTCGAAACCGCCCAACGTTTGTTTCTCTTGACCTCAAGAGGTCCCCCAAAAGATTCATCGGCACGTAATCCCGCTTCCTTTATGACGTTTTCGAGTCGACGTCGGAGCTCTAGCACGTGCCAAACATCAGACGGAATCTCGGTTCGTTTCGAGTCTCCTCTCTTTGTGCCTTGCACGGCCGAGATACGTATCTTGGACTGTCGAGGCTTTCATGCAAAATTCATGCATCTCCAGCTTGCGCCCGCCGCAAATGCCTGCTGTGTATGCTCGGTGTGTTCGCTAACGCTACATGATTTTCTGTGTCCATATGCTTGACGGCTCTCATGCCTGACATGCAGCCTTGGTGGCGATGTCAATCCCTCGCTCGCGATCGGACCAAGGCAGCCCTCGAACTTTGGTGGTTTCTAGCTAGGCTGTCTGCGCAAAGGGTCGGATTCGCGCAGGCGCGTGGTTACACACCGTTTCACGTAACGTATCGCAACCCAGCTGAGCTTTTTCTCATCAAACTGGGTTGCTCCGCAGTGCGGCCGTACTCCGTAGCAAGAGTCTACAGAGGGGGTACGTCGGCAGAGTTCTGCGGGCTTCTTTGCGCTCCTCTTCGCGGGGAGCTCGAGGGTCCCCGGTACATTCGACTGCCAAACAGGGCTTGGTTCAGATGGAAAACCCGGGCCCATGTGGACGGAGAGTCGGGGTCTCCCGCCGGACTGAAAGCCCGTACGCAGCTGTTCGCCGCCTCTGGGGACTGGCACATGTCTTCTGTTCCCATGATTTGACTGCCGTGTAAAAATAGGGGTCATTCGACTGCCTTGCTCGGGGTAAACAGGGGGGGGGGGGGGGGGGTCGTCGCCCCATTGCTGAAGCTGCTGTCGGCGTAGTTATCAGAGCAGTCGCCAAGGGCAGGGCTGAAATCAGGCGACGTTTTCTGGGAGGGAAAACCGTGTTTTCATGGAGAGAAGGGCGTTCGTTCCATCACTATGGCCCGCGCTTTCTCGCTCTCAATGGTCGCCGGCCTTGGGTGTGATCTTCAACGTATGGCTCCCCAGACGAGCATCGTCCTCTGTTGCTGCCGGAAGGCTGTCTCGGCCATTGACTGTGTTACCTTTCATGGCTCGCCATAGATGCTCACTTCCGTTCGGACGGTTGGTGGCGGGGACAAGACTCGGTTGGTCGTTGTGCGGTCGTAGTAATGGTCGCCGGCCTCGATTTTATACCCGGGCTTTTCTTCTCTCCCCCCCTCCCCTTCTCTTCATCCACGACTGACACAAATCTTTGAACGAGACTTGCCACGGCCCTGTTCAAAGTGTGCTCCTGGACCGACGGCTCATGTGCCGTAGGAGTATCGTCTGTTGTTGCTGGAGAGCATTTGGGCTGCCGAGGACTGTGTGCCCGGGGACACAGGGCATATATTGTCATGTCACGGCCATGTCAGGTTCGTATCGGGTTAGGAGGTGAGTTGTTGGTCACTTGGACTTAGGGTTGGACTTGACATGTCTGCCGTTGTTGCCTTGTTTTGCTCCGCCGTTCTAGGATACGGCGGTTCCCTCGTCTCCTCTCCAGGTCTTTGCAGTTTCCAACCGCAGGTCTCGTCGATGGAAGTAGATATCGTCTCCGTTTTCCATCCGGGGCTTTCGGGGCTCGTGGAGAAACACGTCATGGCTCTCCGCTTGCAGACGTGTCCTTACGAATTTCTCCAATGGACAATTGCTGACTTCTTGTAGGTTTTTTTTTGGGGGGGGGGGTACTCGCAGAGCGCTCGCCTGCATATGTTTAGCTGAGAGATGCCTCTCAAGACGTCGAATGTGCAGAGGGCAACCTTTGACTTTGGGGCGATACCATCCGGCGCAAATCGTGTGTTAGTATAATGGGAGTTGATCTGCAGGCTTTCGTACGGCGAGATGCCGGAATGACTACTGCGGCGACTTCATCTAGGAGAAGGTATCTACCCCTCAGAAGCCAATATGCAGTCCATGTCGCTCGAGGCACATTCGAAGCCGTTGCATAACGCAATGACGGGGGAGATTAAGCATGGTTTCGCCACAGGGCGAGGACGAGACAGGTGTCGTTGCGACCCAAACCAGCCAACGGTATCTATGATAGTACAGCATCCTAACCGGACGGCGTCCCGATATGTCTCCAAAGACTCACCTTCGCCAGGGCAAAAAAGAAAACCTCGCGGAGACGGCCAAAATCCAGGGTCCGGGGGCCCTCGTCATCCTCAGAGCTCGGCTCCCATGCACAAAGGAGTCTTGCATGAGACGCCCGGAACACCCGTATTCATACTGTCGTGGCTGCGTCGGCACCGCGAGGACGAAAGCCGCCCCTGCCTGGGGGTCATTTAGCGGTCTTCAGGGGAGGAGGGGGAGGTAGTACGATTGTCCATACCCAATCCACGGAAACCAAACCATGATATAGCGGCGGTTTGATGAACAACACTCCGTACAGCAAGATTTCAGTGCCGACCTTCCCGGGGGGGGGGGGGGGGGGGGGGGGGGCTTCGTACGTTGGACTCCCCCAAAGAAAAGCAGTAGCAGCTGCGGCGGCCGCTCCGAAGCCGCCGCGACCTGACGGGAAATCAAAAATCCTTGCCCATAGTGAAACAACCAACGCGTAAGCTGGATATCACCGACGGGGAGGGGGACGGGGAAGGAGGGAACCAGAAAGAAAGAATAAAAAAAAAAAAACCGCTCAAAGAAAGCCGTTGCTGCGCACACCCAACCCTAAACCGTCCTCCTGAGGCTTTCCCCGGAATGAAGTCAAAATCAAAGGAGATTACAGGGCTGGGCATCCTTCAACCCCCGTCCGTCCTATTTATTACCTTCATATCTCGCTACCACGGGACGAAATCCCGGGGGCCCCGCATGCCGAACCTCCCCCACCCGGCCTTCTACCATGGGCTTCTCAAGTTGCAGGACCTGACCCGCCCTTGGGTTTCCCAAATGCCAAATCTCCCATCCCCCCTCCCCCGTTGCTGCCCGTTTGTGTAATCTCGGTACGAAGCCGAAGCCGAGCCAGCCGCCACTCCAGGTGGTTCCGAGGGGGCAGAACGACAACAGCCACGAGCCCTACGTACGGGAATGCTATACAATGCGCTTCACGGGGGGTCTTCCCTAGGCAGCGGGCTCTCTCTCGCTGCCAAACAAGCCGTTCTGGCTTGAGGGACATCGAACGATCACCATCCCTCCGTCACCAACTTTTTGGGTGACGATACGGACGTTATCGGAGGAAAAGGCAACGCATCAGACTCCTCTCATCGTAAGGGCAGGCTGCGCGTGTGCTTTCTTGACATGACTACATCAATATTATTCTTACCATCGCGTATCTCACGGTCCGTCTATAGTTCTTCTGTGACCAAGGCACTTGCGTACTTGAAATGTGTTTGTGTATTCTCCATCAAAGCGTCTTCACCGCTACGCCTCCTGTGTATATATTCTACTTCGGCCCAACAATACCCCCAGAGCCCGCTCCTTTGGCCGTTGACCTTCTTTCTTCTCCTATGAAGCTTTGCCTCTTCCGTGCATGCCGCCTCCGCTCTGTCTTCCACCTCCTCTGTAATGATATCCTTAATGATACAACGCAAATAGGTATAATGTCCTTCTGGCTAGGTGCTTTCTGCTGTTTGTGTATGTGTGCTGTGAGCCGTGCCGAACAAAATCCAAGGCAGACAAAAACGGTAAAGAAAAAAAAAGCAAATGCAGATGCAGATGCAACAATAGATGATATCCATCATCTAAAACCACTTCCAGTTGATGCCTTCTCCCAGCTTCTTGAGCACGCCCACCGCGTCGACGTACAACCGACTGCGCCCGCCAAGACAGTCACCATCCAACCACCTCCTCACAAGTGACACGACAGGCATGACGTCTTCCTTGGAGCGCAGCCTTGCGACGTCTTTCGCCCGCATGCTCGCAACGGTGCGTACCCACCGGATCGCCATGCTGTCACAATCGCCGAGCTCCCCATCCTCGGCGGTATCTCCGCGGCTCGCTCGGTGACCGTAGGCCCAGCAGATGAGTGCGCAGACGTACATGCCCCAATAGTCCGAGATGTCGTCCTTCCACATGCGGGGTCGGCCCATATCCCAAGCGCCCATGTCGTCGTCGTTGTTGTTGTCGTCGTCCGAGTCCTCCTGGTTCTCCTCGGCACTGCCGTGTTCCGTAAAAGCGCGGAGGGCGCGGCATGCGAAGATCACGGCAACGGCAGCGTCGCCGGAGTCGCACCAGCCCCTGAGTTGCTTCTGATGTTCGGCGAAGGACTTGGGCTGCAGGACCTTTTGGCTGAAGATCCAGCTGTCTCCGGAGACAGCGAGCAGGTCTTGGAGCGGAGTGTGATGTAGGGCAAGGTAGGTGTTCGCTACAGGGCACTCCGGGAAGATGTTGGCCATGCGAAAGGTCCCCGGTTCCGAAATCTCGGTCGAGGGTGTCATTTGCGCCGGCTCGTCACGTGTAGGCAATAGAAGCGCCTCGAATGCCAGGATTACCGCGCGATCGAAGAGGGCGTGGGTGTTGATGCTTGTTCTCGATAGGGTATCAGGGTTGATAAAGGAGAGTAGCGTCTGTTCACTCGAATGGTCTCCCTTGGCCGAGACCGCCGCCGCCCACGCATCTGCGCTTGCAGCATCCCAGAGGTCCTGGTTGGGGCCGATGAGAGGGATGTTTGGCGGCATGCCATCGTTGGCAATGTCGAAGCTGCGGACGCGCTGCTGTTCCAGATAGACCGAGCTGTGTATATCCAGGACGAAACAGGCAGAAAGAAGGCGGCGACGAGTCTCGGTATCTAGCCAGGTGTGCCACCTAACGCTGTTGGGTCCTGTCTGAGGGATTGCCCCGAAGATGACGGCATTGTCGTAGACCTGGAATCATGTTTTAGAACCTAATGCTATGAAGAATCCGACAGGGAAAGAAGGGAACAAGGCCAGAGTATAAATAGACTGGCGAGCTAGAAGAAAAGAAGTAGAGCAATATGTCATTCACTGATAACGCTCAAGAGGACTCACCCTTGAGTAGATGGACTCGAATTCTTTTGATGGCCGGATGGCCGCACGCCGGCCGCGAAACCGCGCGAAAAACTCACATAGCAGAATCGCTTGCATGACAGGCACATCCCACTGGAGGAACTGCGACCACGTTGCTATTAGCGAGCGACCCTCTGACCTTGAGACTTTTCTGACTTACGCGTCTTGATTGTTGCCAGGCGTACTCATGCAGCTGATTCCCCCTGATGCGGTCCTCCTTAGCACTCATATACTGGGTAGCCACTGCAGCCATGGCGCAGCGGAGCACGTCAGCCTGCTCCGCCGCGGCCTCGAAGGTCCTCCTGTGGACAATGGGGAAAGAGCGGTGAAACTTCTCCCAGTAGACCTCGAGGTAGACGGGAATGGCTTTGCAAACATTTGCAGGAGGCAAAGGAAAGGAGCCCTGCATCAGGGCCGGGGCCGCCAGGAGGCCCAACGCCACCTCCTTCTGACGGCCCACACAGGCAAGTGAGTTCATCATCCGGTCCGACGGTAGTGCTGTCGACGGAGTGACTAGAGTTTCAGAAGATTGAGCCGATGCCAACGTCACCGGCGGGGACAGGCTACGAACAGTGTTGGAGAACCGGGGTTGTTGGTGAGGGTCAAAGACCGTCTGCTCGTCCGCGTATGTGGGCATGGAGATATCGAGCATCGGATACGTTTGCGGGTTGCTGAGCTGGGGGGAGGTCGGGTATTGGTAGAGCAAGGGATTGCTTGTTGGCATGGGATCGAACCCGGTACCGGGATAAGATGAAAGAAGACCAGTCGGCCAATCGGTGACAGGAGCCCGTGCCGGCGGCCAGAATGTGCGTCGCGAGTTGTCGGAAGGCGTCGAGTACGTGCTGTCCGAGGCCGAGGACGGCCAACCGTGGTCTTGAGCGTGCGAGAGCTCAGGCGGACCATCCGATGACATCTGTAACCCAAGTCCCTCAGTCTGGAGACACAACGAAGGGAAACCGGGCGTCGTACGAGGCTGGTATTCGACAGAACCGAATGGAGGAGAAGTACTGAAACCATTGTTTGGCTGTTGCATCAGGGACTGCTGCGAGGGCCTAGTGGACAGGGAGTAACTCCCGCCGTATCCAGTATCACCTGACGGTGTACGGTAGCCGTCGTTTCCCACATGAGGCGACATTGATTTGCCGGCATCCGCTGCGCTCATGGACGGATACGAACTGACATGGGACATACTTTGCGTTATTGGGAGGCTCTGGATCGGGGTCGAGGCGTTCGGCTGGTATCCGAGCATGGGATGTTGCAACCCCAAGGGCCGAACACCCCCTTCGAGCGAAGTGGTGGAGGTTCTGCGGACTTGGCTAGTCCCTCTACTTCTCGATATCTTGTCCCCTTCTAGTTCGCTAAGAACGTGTTAGTTGCGGTTCACCGTTACTGGGGACTCTTCTCGAGGGATGAAACGTACTGTCTTTGCTGATGGCGCTCCAGCAAATCCTTGCGGTGGAAGGCCCTGTCGCAACCGAAAATAGGGCACGCATACTGAGGGGTCTCGTGGCTAAGCTGGTGTCGTCTGTGGTCAGGTTTGTCAGTGAGCTGCGGGACAAGATGGCGTAATGCCACAACCGTACCTTAGATGCTCTGCGCGTGTAAACGTCTATAGAAAGTCAGTAGATGCTTCGGGATTTCTTTTCCCAAATGGTGTGACGGTATACCTTGGAAGGACGGCAAATGTCGCAAGTATGAACTTTCATACCCTTCTTTGCGCGGCTGACTCGACCGGTGATGGGAGTCAACTTGACGGGCACATCCCCGGTTGGTGCGTGGCCGTAAGGTCGCATGGACGGGCCAGAGGGATCAAGGCTGCCAGAGACCGACCCGTGACCGTAGCCGTAGTTTGGCTGCTCCATGGAATCGGTGCTGACGTTGCTTTGACGGCGAATGTTTAGTGGCCGGCTGGACGAAGACGACGAGCTGGGAGGAGTCGACTTGGTGGTGTAAGAAGATGAACTGCGCTTAGTATCTCGCTGTGTGCTTGAACTGTCTGCTTGTTCTCCGCCTATCGCATAGCTCGAGCTGTACGGTGGTGCGCTTGGTGCCAAGTAGGGTTGATGATGGCCAGCCGAAGGAGCCGGGTCCCGGCTGCTCTTAATAGTAGTGTGGGATTCGAGTTGGTCCTCGTCCGCGTTCATGATGTCCTGGAGGCTAGCCATGGTTGGAGATTCCCAAAAGGGAAGTGAAGAAGACAGAGGTGCAGGTCGATTGCGCCCAGAGAGGGAACTGCAGACAGAGGCAGCAACAAAGCCAAAGTTAGTAATACACAGCCCGCCTGAAATGCCCCTCCTTGGAATAGACAGAAGTGCCGTGTGAGTGTAGTTCGAATCTACCCCCAAGACCAAGGTGAAGATGCAGTGTGAAAGTAGGGGGGGCAGTCAGGGCCCAAGAAGGGGGGTGTCGGCGTAGAAAGGAAGGGCTGAGTGAACTGCCCGGGGTGGGATGGAAAGGCAGCAATCAGGTAAGGTACGGCAGGTACGGGTAAGGCAAGGCAAGGCAAGGTGGAAAAAAAAAAAAGGTTGCTCGAGCGTCTGTCAGCCTAAAGCGAGTGTCCAACAGGTGGGTGGGGGGTTGAAGTGAGATGCAGAGCGGTTGGTAGTCTGCGGAGACAGCAACGCAATGGAACTGGTCGAAGAGAAGAGATAAAGATAGTGGTGGTGTGTCCGCTATCACTCGTTGTTGGTGACATTGCTATATTGAGAAGAGGTAGATGCGAGTGAGCGGCAGAAGTAGGGAAGATGACAGCTCTTCAAGGAGGCCGTTCTCTGAGGCCTCGCTTCCCCTGTCGGCTGCGAGCATGGGTGTAAAGGGTGTTGGGCACGGAGGTTGCTGGGAAAAAAATGCAAGGCACTCCTTCAAAAGGTATTGACAGAGCTGGGGTTCCGTCACCCGCCATCGTTGCTGGCCTCGGGTTAATTGGTAGGGCGGCCAGATGCTTGTCATACGACTCAGCCCTCTCAGGCTGGCAGATGGAACCCCCTGCTCCACGCAGCGTTTCTCCCCCAAGTTCTCCAAGTTTAGTGTGAAATTGCCGCGATGTCACGGAATGAGCGCGTCTGGGATGTCTGCTAGCCCACGGAAGAGCCGCGGCAAGATGAGGTAACCGCGTTTGATGACGACGACGACGAAACGGGTGACGATGCTTGCCGTTTTGACAATGTCTCTCCGTCCCGTGTCTCTCCTCCTTGTCTGAGATCTCGACGAGATCGACTGCATCGCATGCGTCGGCGAGACCCCAAACCCACAGACGTATTCATTTGACTGAACCCTCCCCCTCCCCCCCCCGCAAGTTCCATGGGAGAGACAACGTCTCTCCGTATGTATGTTGCTAACTGGCCTGCCGGGACTGCCAATGGTGGAAATGCCCGCACTGCATAACAACAAGGCAGTGGTTTCGCACAGGAAAGGGAGCCAGAGGTCTCAATAGGGAATAGCAAACATGCGGTAATGGCGTCACTGCATAGATACGAGAGAAACAGCGCCGAATGGAGCACGGCCATTCCGTTTTCCACAGTTAGCGCTCGCTAGCGCCCGAGGGTGGGTGGGCAATAGGTGGCAGTGAGGTTGCTCCTTTTCTGGAGGAATAGCCGCAGAAACCACGCTGAGAATTCTGCAAAATGTCAGACTAGATGAGGCGCAGTTCCGACCGTAAAGGGAACCGTTGTCATTGCCGTGTGTGCATGAGTCGGCTGCCCTGTCAACAACCCCTGCTAGACTGGGTTGCCCTTTTGGGATTTTGACTTTTTGCAGGGCACCCAAAGATCCGCCCTAGCGGGACCGGCCTGCCAGCCTTCGTATTGCCAACCGAGGGCATCCAAGGCCCCAGCTTGTTGACGACGTGCGTCTCGGTTCCACGACCCGTACCGAAGAAAGGTACACTTGCTGCCGCCGCGAACTCTGCCATCGACCGTCGAGGCTTCGTCTGACTGCATTGTGTGGTTGCTTTGACTTATTTATCGTGGTGACAGAGACTGCATTGTGTGGTTGCTTTGACTTATCGTGGTGACAGAGACTGCACATGCCTTATGACCACCCACCCGCGGCTATAAGCAGGTTTGCGTCGTACTCGTGACCGAGACACCTGCCATATCTATTTCGACGCTCACGCACGGTTCCTATACAGGGAGACCGTTGGACCTTGGCGTATGGCGTCTGATGATGCCAGTCTGGCCGAGGACCCAGGATCCTGAACGAAACAAGCTGAACGCGTTGATCAGTTTCTTCCATGATTCAGGGGCTTGGAACCGTGGTCCGTTATTTGATAGACTGAGAGAAAAATCCGGGTTGCAGATGCGGATCAAACCTCCGACTGCGGACGAGAACCAGGTCTCGCCGGTGGTCGTGGGTATGGTATTGTCTGACACCGTTACTCCGTACCTAGGTAGGTAATAGTAATAATAAGGTATGTCAGTATACGCCTAGGTAGTTAGTTTTACTGAAAGGATGATGGCGGCAAGTGACCGAGGGTATTTCGGGCGGGGAATGCCAAGAGGACCATGCAGCATCCGGGCCGCTGAAAAACATACATGGGGAGAGACGAAGCCATGACAGGGATAGCCCTGAATCGGCGGGGGCGACAAGGGCTTAGATCCCAAAGCCTCACTTGCGTGCAATACAAAGGCGACAAACTGCTTGGAATCGGAGACCTATTTTTATGTCATCGAGTTCCTCCTAATTCCAGCTGCGCCGTTTGTCACAATCAGCTTGAAACGATGGCAAGCTGCGGTTTGACCGTGGGCGAAGCGGGTGAGTAGATTGGCGAGAGGAACCGTGTGTTCTCGGGGTGGCAGACAACGCTTACAATCTCGGATGAGCGTCGGTGTCTCCCCCCAATAGAGGTGGTATTTTAGCGAGCGTCGGGTGAATATGGACTTGGACGTGGGGGTTTTCCCAAATGGAGCCACACCGACGGCCTGAGCCGATTGCAGGGACGGATGGGTTCCGGGCTGCGGTAAAGCGCCGCTCAAGGGAGATGCGTGGCTGGCGAGAGGAATTCTTCAGTGTCTCAGTTGCTGCGTGCTCTGTATGCGTTCATTGTACGGGCAGATTGCCGTGAAAGCCCGTAACGCATGTCTTGGGTTCGGAACCGGATACATAGCAGGTGGCGGCCGGAGGCGCCTCGGCACGCATCGGAGACGACGGCCCTTGTAGAGCGACCCACAGGTCTCGGGGGCAGATCAGCTCTCGGGGGTCAAAAACAGGGGCAGGAAGGGAGTTGGCCCGCGTTACCGTATGTTGGGGGCCGGACCGACCGATGGTGGTGGATGAGGGATATATTGGCGAAACCTTAAGTTTCGGAGCGGGCTGCATGGTGGGTTGATGGGGTCTGTTTCAGGTGCCGATATGAGCTGTTATCGCATATAGAGCCGCCGATCCAGGATGTGCCGATGGGTATCGTGGTGTTGGAATGGAAGAGATGAGCCAACATAAGATATCTCTGGGCTGATGTTTCGAAGTGGACCAATATGTGTAAGTCGCCAAGGGTTTGGCAACCGAGTAGATGAGGAAGGGGAATGATTACCAGTCGAGGATGGCGAAAGGGGCTTTCTTGGCAGCTGCCAGGAGCAGAATTCTGGGGATTGGATGCCGTCCGTCCCTCGGGTAGACTAGCAACGTGGGCAAAAAAAAAAAAAAAAAAAAAAAAAAAAAAAAAAAAGGATGCCGTGATTTTTAGCAGCAAGCTGGAGTTGGAGTTGTACACTAACCACCTAGGTACACTAGTTCTCTCGCCAGGGCAAGGGCTGTCACTTCCAACGGCCACACGCTCGGATGAAAGTTGGACGTCGGGACTTGGGAGTTGGAAGGTGGAGGGCCCGTCATCCATGTAGAGGAAGGATCGACTGAGCCGTTGTTACTCTGATCCATTGTTCCTCCCCTACTCCCGAGAGAAAGGAAAGCGCACTGCAGATAGCACCTCCTGGCAAAGCTTTCACCTTGCAATAGGGTACGGATATGCCGTAAGGGGATATGCCTTGCCATGGAGACTGCCTAACCTAACCTACGGCGTAAAGGCAAGGGTCTTGGCCCGCTTCAATACGTCTTGTGTTGGATATTGCAGTATCGTGAGGCTCGATTGCACAGTTGCAGGTCCTTTGCCGGCACATTTGCTATCCATGACCGACGTTGATCCGACACCGCCCATTGACAGCCATCGATTTTTCCCACACCGCACTTCTAGCGATTCGAGGTACCGTGGTCACCGAGCCGAGTAGACCACAAGTCACAATGCAACAATGCCCGGTTCAATGCAACACGTCATCTGCTCGAACACACAAATCATGAAGGTGCAGCATACTAAGCTAGCATGTCTGTGGCAGCTGCGAGATGCTGGCAGACCGATGGTAACAGTGCAAATTGAGTTTGTCCGCGCTGATCCGGGAGAGCCAGCCGCCATCCAATCTACTGACAGGGTTCTAGCCTCGGCTTGGGGTAGGTAAAGGTGGTAGGCGGCAGGCGGCAGGCGGCAGGCACCATCGGAAAGAAAGGAAAGCAAGAAGGAAGGGAGGAGGGAAGGGAAGCGAAGGGAAAGAAAGGAGGGGTAGTGGAAGGGGGGGGGGACAAGGGTCGGCGCTTATCCCAGAGACAATGCGAGGTACAATGTATTTTTAGCCAGGGGACCACCTCCTCCTCCGTCATCAGCCTTCTTCCTGTTGGCTGGCTGTCACACCGATGACAATCCGACAGGGAATGATCAGCGCATCCGCACACCAAGCACATACCACCCCGAGACCCAGGTGTCGACGGCCACGGAGTCCCCATTTGTTCAAGCGTTTGTTTTATCTAAACAGACACTACCTACTACGGATACTAAGCATCAAGCATGAATGTGGAAACGACCCGTCTGACGTCTGCCGTGCACCACCATCGATCGCATTCTGCCTGTCGACACGGGCCAACCCCCATCACCGATGAAAAAATTTGCATCTCGATAACGTCGTCGTCCATCGAGCATCAATTTTCGCTATGCGCCCGGACCCGTATCTCGGACCATGGAAATGCAAGTCCCCCCCACCTCGCTAGGTAGAGAATAGAAACCATCTATCCGTACCTAGAAGAACCAACCATCCTTCTTGTCAAAATCCCAACCTCCAACCTGCCAACTCTTAGATGCTAGGCACGGCAAACTTCGCCGGTAAGCGCATCTAATCTGGCAACGCACCATGTCCGTCTGACCAGTCTCACTGCATGCAGCCTGATCCAATCAGTTGGTCCTGCCGACTGTCATCTGAACAATCACAGTGCTTCCCGGCCCGCGTGCCAGGTACGCCAGGACAGCCCTTCTGCGGCTGGTCCCATCTCAGACTCGCTCGCACGGCACACTACACTGCACTTGCTGATGCTGATCGTGCTTTGTACCTGCTGCTCTCGAGCGCTCACGACACAGCCCGATCAGCGCTGCATTGCATCTTCCTCCTCACCCCACAGCTACGGTTGTCCCATGCCAGACGGCGAACAATGCCCCCCTGCACTGCATTCTCCGTCGAGGCTTCATCTTTGGTCGACGTCGGCGACCAATCGCCAGCCACCGAAACTGCAGTCTATCGACGTGGATTGCTATTTTCGCTGCCTCGCTGCCATCCATCAGAGATGACTTCACGTCATCGACAATCGGCTGTCGACTTTCCGCCATGTTTACTTGCCGCTTGAGGCGCACGCGCGCAAGGCAACTGCCAAGCGAAGCTGGGTGGGCCGTGGTTCGCATATGAGTTGGACCACAAGGTCATGGTCGAGTCCAAGTCGATGCCTTGACAACTTCACTGCTTGTTGGATCCGTCTGAGCGGCTCGGCACGTAGGATTCCTCGTGTTCCCGCGGACTAAAGCAGGTCGGGCATGTTCAGCACATGGCATGGGACAACCACGCCGGCGACATGTTTCCACCAATGGCGCACGGTGTTCGTGCTAGACAGAGCCTTACTCAGCCAACGTGTGGTGTGGGCTACGGATCCAACGTCTCGTTCTCTCGACAACCTTTTCGAACTGAGATTACAGACAGGTTTTGAGATACACCCCACCCCAATCTTGGGGGCAGTGGTTCGGCAGAAAGATCTTGGAGGATTTTGAGTCGCCTCTGCGCGTGGGGCAACCTGCGGCGCGGCTCTGGATATCGACACTCCCGCCCACCCGCAGGATTCCTTGGCCCAGCCATCCCGTCACGCACATCCCATCACGAGCGTCAGACTCGGCTCCCTAGCGCTCGCCATGGGCGGCTAGAATGGTCATCTCGTCTCTCGGCTACCATCCAAAAATGCCTTCATGTTACTCCAAGTTGAGGTTGACTTTTATCGAGTGACGCGTCTGGCGCCAAAATTAGCGCAGCCGGCGCTTTATTCATGGAGAAACATAATCTTCCTTTCTGGAAGCGCAGCAATTTCCGTTCTGGGACGTTTCCTCCTTACTGCATGCGACAAGGTAAGCGCCGCGCCTCGTGTTCGAGCCTTGGCTGAGTGTGTGCCTGCTTGATGGCATCGAATTCAAGGCACCAACGAAGCAACCGATTGGTGTTATTATGGCACCTGGTTCGATATTCGTGGTCATCCGTTGCAGACATGCAGGTACCATGCTCGAGCTAGGCTGAGACGGATGTCGGTCACGTATCAAGCAGCCAGGCCACCATATCACAAGTGATGCACGGAAGCCTTGCGATAGACTATCTCCGTTCTCAGCCCCGTCGCAACTTCGAAACTGGCCCCCAACGGAGAGCTGAACGGTAGTGACAGTATCAAATCTCGTGTTCCAAAATAACGGACAATTGGGGCCGCGATAATGCACAAGTGCGTTGCTTCACTCGCTCACAGCCGTAAGGTCGTGAGTAGGTTCATCATCACTCGAAGTGGGTGGTAGAGCTGATCACGACCGGGAGGGAATGAGTAACACTGCCTTGACCTTACCCGACATAGATAGCCATGACTGCTGCCTAGGCCTCCCCCGGACGACGTGCCTGTTGGAACAAACAGCTTCCAACAGCCCCCAGTCAAGTCATGTCTCGTTGAAAGGGAGTCAGCTAGTGGCTACAGACGTCCCACCACCCCAGGGAACCGTTTCCAGCGCCACTTAGGCCGAGTGCGAGTCCCCGGAATCCCATCGATCTTCACCCAACGTGCGTTTGTCTCATCGTCCCAAGCCTCTTCGACTCGAAGCCACATCGCGGGTTCTAATGCTGGATCTGGGGCCCGGCCAACAGGCCGTGGGCTGTACCGGCAGGCGGGGCTACTGCGGCCGTATCTTCGGCCTCCCGTGCTGGGCGTCTTACTGCGTTCACGGCAGGGCTGCTTAGATGTTTGGGTGGGCATTGCCGCCACCCGCAGCCGTCCCCAAGCAGGTCGTAAGTTTGCGTCAATCGACGATCGCGAGTTCCGTTGGTGCACGTTTCCCAGCCTTACAGTGTGCCGTGCGGCGTGGCTGGGCCCGCCCGCCCTTGCATAGAAGGAAGCCTGCGAGCTTCAACATGAAACAGTTCCCAACCCACGAGAGCTGAGAAATCAACTGATCCCGAGAACAGACCGGAACTAGTTGGGACTTTGGTCACGCCGATGAGACTCTGTGCCAACAAGACGCATAGTGCGATATCTTTATGAGGGCGAGATTCACAGTGCACGCCGCGCCACGCCCCTTTTCTTCCCACAGACGCAGGTCCGGTCCTGGGTGTGGGCTGCTGAAGGAGAGGAATATGCAGATGGCTGCTGCAGCGTTAGATCGTCGTACGACGCGACAGGCCTGATGACGGCGAATATCCCGAGTCCGAAGGGGATCTATTAAGTATACCACTAACCTTGGCGGGCGGGCGACGGAAAAGGGGGGGGGCTAAAGGTTGCGGCATGGGGTGGTGACTGGTCTTTGCTCTCGTCCCGCATGCTCGCGCTTGGGAGGATGAGGATGCCGGAAGAGGCAAGGCGAGGGTGATGAGGGAAGGGTAATGCCTACTGCACGATACAGGCCCTGGAACCGGGTCTAACCCTGGCCCTCTTCCGCGCGCAGTTGGTTAGAGATGGGATGAAGTAAGGAGAACCACCTGCCACTTTTCTCCTATTACGAGCGCAAACCCCGAGTACCAAAAAAGGGGGGGCCGGTTGTGAACACGGGTCGTGAAGAAGAGAGATTTTCTGGTCGGCAGCCGCGAGATGCGATTGACAACCACACTGAGAGGGGGCTTAGCGTCGTGATGAATTGGTTCCTCTGCCTGCCGCTCAGTCCCTCATCTCCTGCCTGACCTGACCTGTTATGATGGGAAGGGAGGGGAAGGGCACGCTCTACTCACCTCTCTCTACCGCCGTGGCCGTCTCCTGCGAATAGAAACCTTCTCCAAACGACACTCGTCGTCGTCGTCGCCGGCGGCGCCGGCGGCGGCGGCGGGGAGGAATGCTGCCAGGACTTTCAACACACGTGTGGTTGCAAGAGGTACGCGTTCGTTCGCTCGCTCGCACTCACCAACCACAACTGTCCACATCACGAGTACATCAAGCTTCTTGTTTTTTTGTTTCGATTTTTTGTTTCTTCGACAATTTGGGGAGGGTTTCCCCCCCGATAGGTAACCTATGTAGTAGTAGCGCGCATCTCTATTCAGTTAAAAGGGGGTTCCCTCTATCGTGTGGACAAGTCCCCGCGGAACCCCCCCTTCCCTTTCTCTCCAGTGACTAGACAGACAACACTCGAAACGCCGTTCCGTCTCTCTTCCCTCTGATCAACGAGCAATGTAGCAATGACAAACATAACAGCAGCTAGCCCCAAGACGGTTTCCATCACGTTTCGTTTGTTCGTGTAGTCCGTTCCGTCCTCCCATTCTTCTGCCCATCCCCCACCCCTCTTTCCTCCTTTCCGCTCCTCCTTCAACTCTCACCTCGCCCGTCGACCAAAACGGTCCCGTTTACTGCGCAACAATAATTAGGTGAAGGTGGGTGGGGTGAGTAAGGTTAGGACATTTGTGTCACGCGGACTTTTTTGACGCCGGATATAGTGCGCCTTTGGTGGTGATAGCCCAAGGCACGTCACGTGCAAAAAGGGGGCACCGGCTTTTTATGAGGCGCTCGCGGTGGCGGTGGCGGCGGCCGGCTGTTGAGGGACGACGCGGCCGCGGGGGCTCTTGCCGTCGCTCTCCGAGTCGTCGTCGCTGTTGCGGCGGCTCGGGCTGTCAAGTTCGCTTCTCTTGCTCTTGGTCATCTACACAAAAGGAAAGCAGGCGCGTCAGCAAATACTCCAGCTCCGGCGGGTGGTCGCGTGTGGCATGACCGCAAAAAATAGAAAACGTGTCGGTTTGTTGAAAAGGGAGAGAAACTTACCCATGAACGGACGCCGCCGACGAGACCCAGGGCGTAGCCGGTGATGAAGTCGTTGGACTGGGTCCCGGCGGGCGTGCCGCCGGGGGTGGTGGGGATGTCGACGCTGATGCGGGACTTGCTCGCGTTGGAGGCGGCGAGGTGGTCGCCGTTCTGGATGTACGAGGTGCGGGCGGCCGGGGCCGGGGACTGCGGGCGCGAGGCGGGCCAGAACTGGCGCAGCTCGCGGGAGAGCTCCTGGCCGGTGGTCGACCAGTTGGTGCGGATGTTATCGCGCAGCTCCTGGACGTGGCGCTTGAGATCGAGCTCGTTCTTCTTGATCCAGCTGACGTTGAGCTCCTGGCGCGAGGTGCCGCGCTTGAACTGCCGGGCAATGTACTTTTCGTAGTCGCGGACGATCCTGGGCACACACGCAGCAAATGTCAGCAATCTTTTTTCTTTCTTTCTTTTGAGGCCTCTGTGGAGACCTACTTGGTGATGATGCCCGTCGTGCTGACGCCCTCGGTGCGCTGGGTGACGAGGAACTTGCCGGCCTCCTTGATGGGGCGGTAGATGTCGTCGCCCTCGTCGGCGCCGTAGGGCAGGTCGTCGTGGGCGACGTAGTCAATCTTGTGCTGGTCGAGGAATTCCGGGGTGACGATCCACGGGCAGTTCTCTATGACCTCGTCCACCCACTTGCAGTGGCGGACCGTCTCAGCGCGCTCGGCGCCAGAGAGGACCGTCAGGCCCTTGCGCTTGTGCGTCTCGGCGTCGCCGGTGACACCGACGATGAGGTAGACGTCGGGGAAGGCCTTCTTGGCCTGCTCGAGCTGGCGCATGTGCCTGTAAGACGGGGGAGGTTAGTTGAGAGTGTCATGCTTCTGTGCGTATGGGGAATGGAGAGAGGAGAGGAGCGAAAGCAAGTCGTGTCAACGTACCCGAGATGGAAGAGGTCGAACACTCCGTCGGCGTACACCCGGACGGAGCGGCCGACGGGAGGATCGTTGGTCCTGAAGCCGACAGGATGCGTGAGCTTGCCAGTGGGCGGAGGCGGCATTGCCTCGTCCTTGTCCTCGCCCTCCTTTATCGAGACGTGCTTGCGGCTGTTCTTGCGGCCGACGCGCTCGGCGATGTCGACGCTCGCCTCGGTGGTGTCGCTGGGTTCGCCCGGGTCGAGGGAGTGGTTTTGCGCCGCCGACGCCGCCGCTGCGGCGGAGGACTGGGTGTTGTTGTTACTCGTCGTCTCGTGAGAGCGTTCCGAGCCGGCGCGCTGCCGCTTAGACGGGTGGCCGGCGGATGTGGAGTCGGACTTGCGGTGACCGCCAACGCGGCCGGATTCCGGGGCGGTGCTGTCGCCCTCCTCGCCTGAGGCGTCGCGCGAGGAGGCCTGGAGGCCGGCGTCGGCGGCGTCAGCAGCGTCTGGCATGTCTGTGGGGTTCATTGTCGCGGTCGTGCGTTTCCGCTTGCCTGCTGCTGAGGAGCCGGAAGGGGAAGACATTGCCGTCTTTATTTGTATGAAGGGGTGTGTGTGTGGGATTGGGAGGGAGGTGGTAGTTGTTTGGCGGTGGAGGGGAATGTCGTTTGCTCGAGTGGCTTGTCCCGCGTGGAGTTACTACTTGTGACTTCGGTAATGAAGGGGTCTGGTATGGAGGCGTTTCCAGGAGATCGGCAGACTATGTCGTAGACAGACAGGTAGGGTAGTCGAGAAAGTTGGCGTGCAGGACGTATGTGGCCTAGGTCTTTTTCCGCGGGTGTGTGGGTGTCACAAGTGTTTGTGCCTTGGTTCAGGATGTTAGAAGGGTGTGTGGAGGTAATGATGATGATGATGTATGTCGTGGGCGTATGAAAGGACAGAGACACACAAAAAAGGGAGGAACGGAGCAGGGCGTGGGGGATAGATAGGGTTGGACTTGTGCTTGGTGTCAAATGCCAGCGAAGCAAAGTAGCTGCAGGACCAACGCCGGTGGTTGCTGTGTGGGCAATGCAATCTGGGGGGGTTACGGAAGAGGATGGAAGCATACACTTACGGGGTTGCGGGAGTGGCCAGCCCAGTACCTAGGAAGTGACTAAGTGCTCGGGTGATGGGGGAGGTCGTGAGCAGCTCGATCGGAGAAGGATGCGACTAAATGCGCATATGATGCGGGAACCAAACCTGCAGCTAGCGGTGGTGCGGAGGAGACTCTACTCCGGTCGGGGGGTAACGCGGACCACGGGGATTGAAACTTTAAAAGATTTGTGGTTTCTAACCAAAGAAGACGAACTTGTGACAGCAATGGAAGCTCGTCAAGCGCGGGTAGCAGATTGATTACGGTGTTGGAAGAGAGAGCAAGCAAGCAAGCAGCTGGTTTCCCTTGTGATAATTAGACTAGAGCTTGATTTTCCCGGATAGTGAGTGTTCCTTTGCTGTTTTATTCGGGCACGTTCGTTAAGTCGCGTGTCACGAGCGCGGAAATGCCACTCGGTCCATCGAAATTTGCCCATAGCATAAAACACGGTTTCCATTTGTGCGCGAACATGTCACAGTAGCTGTAGCAGTGACAGCAGCACCATGTCATGTCATCTTCTCCTATTTTCAACGTCCAGAAAAAGAAGAAGTACGATGGTACCAGGCCAAAGTTAATTACCCCTGTTAGGTAACTAATGTTCACCCCCCTACTACGGGACTTCACTTTTGGTGAATATTCACCCTCTATTATGATATCAGCTGTGGGGGGTAACATCATAGGGGTAATTAACTTGGCCCTGCCACCCTGTAAAAAAAGAAAGGAAAAAAAAAGGGATTACTCTGGGCCCGCGGTTGTACACCCCCTGTCCTTAATCCATTGTTCTTCAGGTTCGGGCTAGGGGGGAGCATGAAGTTTGAAGTTCCCCGAAGACGCCGAAGACGAAGGGAAATTTGCTCTGCTTGTGCTGCGATACCAAGTTTGGGCTTGTGCTCAAGGCATGTACCTAGGTACATACCTACGGTAACATTACATGACAGTAAGAGCAGGGAGAACATGGAATCCTGTCATACTTGGCAACGGTGTGCGAGGAAGTGGCGTCATTCTGCTGTGGCTTGAGCGGTATGCACAATTACGTCCAAGGGGACCTCGAGGTCAGTCGTGGCTTGGCCTTAGCGTCCGACCAATGGCTTCAGTTGGCGAAAGCACAAAAAGTCCTTGCGGGTCATTTGTGTCTAGCAGGGATGACGAGATTTCTGTTGGGGAGAATGTGGGGTTTTTATTTTTATTTCTTTCATCTCGACCCAGAAGAACGGGGAGACAACGGTACGTACTGCCACTTCAGAGCTACCAGCTGGGACAGGTCTGTTCGCCTGGCTGAACTTCGGCCCGATCCCCTTTTCGGCTTCGGAGATAACATCGTGACATGTCAGGTGACGGAGATCGAGATTTCATCAAGCATCGGTCCAACTCACATGCAACACACAGCTGGCAGCCCCAGTGCATGCAGCCCGCCAGTTGAGCGTGACAGTGACATTCTCCTGCATCGAAACTCATCGAACCTGCGGCTTTTTTTTTTTTATCTCCTCTGTTTTCATCGTCTTAGCTTCCTCGAATGCCGGCTTCATCAAATTAAATTTACCGATTAATGCGTCTTGGCTCTCGACCCACAGTGGGATTGTGGCTTCACCTGGATGCAACGGATGCATGAACCGAAGGTTGCTTGAGTTATTTCACACGGCCGCACCTGCCGCCGAGGAAACCTTCGGGTTGAGTCGGTGAAGGTTCACTTGGGTCGGGGCGGGAGTCCCGATGCGGAGCATTGGGGCTCGGTTGGGCCCGGTGGCCCGATGATCGGAAGCGGTGGATCCCGGAACACACACCGGCCTGCGCCGTGGAAATGGAGTCCGCAGCTCGGCCACTCTATCGCGATGAGATTCAAACAGGACCTTGTGAAAGCCGCATGCCACTGAGAGACAAACCAACCCCGATTTTCCTCCGAGATGCCTCTGTTTTGGGTTCCGACTAATAGGCCGTCCATCACCTTACACCATACTGTTGGGCTATGATCGCGTTGACGTGATGCTTTCAAGCGTCAGCTCAACGAGCAGACACGTTGCCGACATATTGAACGGTATTCTGCTACAAGATATATTTCTCGGAAGTATTACAAGAGAGCATGGACTGTTTACATCGATTCCGGCCCAAATGTCGTCGCCTCGTTATTCCCCATATATTCTTGCCCATCAAGGTCCTCAATCCAAACCAGTGCTATTAGAAAGACCCAAGACAGGGATCATCACGCCCGCAACACTCCTTCATTGGCCTTGACGAGAATGTACCGCTGGCCATCAAGGTAGCTTTCAGCCGACGACAGACTCCCCTCGTGACCAGGTAGTTGATTGAAGCAGGTCCTGGAGAAGAGATGGCACAATGGATGTCAAAAACTCACCCTGCTCCCGCGACGGAGACGACCTGCGTTGCTGCCCCTCTTGCTCTTCATTACCCTGCGAGTAGATCTTCAGCATCTTGGTAGGTCTCAATGACGGAACAGTTCATCCACGACGTAATCATCATCGGCGCCGGCCCTTGTGGCCTGGCCGTGGCTTCCCGACTGTGCGAGCACTCGCCCTCGGCCCTCTTCACAGACGAGGAGCACCAGCGATACCACTGGATCCGCAAGTACGGCCGTCGCATGACGTTGAAGAACAGAAAGAATGGCAGCATTATCGAGAAGAGAACGCCCAGCCAGGGCCAACGCTACTCGACGCTGGTGTTGGACGCCACCGGAGACGAGTGGTTGAACCGCTGGAACCGTCTCTTCAAGACTTTCGACATCACTCACCTCCGAAGTCCCATGTTCTTCCACGTGGACCCCAGCGATCGCGACGCCTTGCTGGCTAGAGCCTACGAGCGGAAACAGGAGCATGAGCTCCAAGAGCTGAGGGCCTGCGTTGGCAAGGAAATCAGTAAACACCTGCGCAAGGCGAGACTCAAGTCGCGGAACCCAAAGTAGATACTGCCCTCTCAGACTACCGTTTGCTCTGATCTAACATGTCCAAGACAGCATGTCGTCGTAGAAGTAGACGAGCGGGACCGGAAAGACTACTTCACACCACCAACGACACTCTTTGCGAACCACTGCGAATGCATAGTCGACAGATACGGCCTTCGGGAAGGCCTCATCCAGAACGAGAAGGTCGAGGACATCGAGTACCGCGTCATCAAAGATGTATTGCCCGACTCAAAGCTATTTGCGGTCCACTCGAACAAAACCACCCACTACGCGCGGGCCGTCGTGCTCGCCGTGGGCCCGGCCAACGCGCCCACGATCCCTCCCGTCCTGGGCCTCGCCAGCGAGCCCGGCGGCACGCCCCCCCCACAGGTCTGCCACAGCATGCAGATCCAGAAGTTCCCGGACCCGGTCGTCCAGGCCAAGATCGCCGCGCGCAAGACGACCAACGTGCTTGTCGTCGGCGGCGGCCTCACCTCGGCGCAGCTCTCGGACCTCGCCCTCCGCCGCGGCGTGACCAAGGTGTGGCACCTCATGCGCGGCCCTTGCCGGGTGAAGCCATTCGACATCGACCTCGCGTGGATGGGCAAGTTCCGCAACGTCGAGCAGGCCTACTTCTGGTCGGCCGACTCGGACGAGGAGCGCCTCCGGCAGATCCAGAGCGCCCGCGGCGGCGGCAGCATCACACCGCCGTACCAGAAGCGGCTGAAGCAGCACGTCGCGCGCGGCGCGCTGGAGCTGCGGACGAACACGAGGCTCGCCGAGGCGCGCTACGACGGGGAGAGGAGGGTCTGGGACGTCAAGACGGAGCCGGCCGGGGAGCCGATGCCGGGGATGGACTACATCTACTTCGCGACGGGCGTGCAGACCGACTACGCGAAGCTGCCGTACCTGCAGACGATCCTGAGGGACTACCCCCTCCACGGGCACGGCGGGATGCCGTGCATCAACGACGACCTGATGTGGTCGCAGGACGTGCCGCTCTTCGTCACGGGGCGCATGGCGGCTCTCAGGCTGGGTCCCGGGGCGCCCAACCTGGCGGGGGCGAGGGCGGGTGCCGAGAGGATCGCGTGGGCCATCGAGGATCTGCTGCCGGACAGGACCGGCGACTCGTTTGGAGATCATCGCATGGATGAGGAGATGAAGTTCGTCACGGGGAGAGGGAACCGGTTTGATAGCTTGGTGACGGCCGGGGGCGAGGACTCATAGGCGTCGCCGAGGAAGATAAAACAAAGAATTTGAGTGACCGTCGGTTTTGCTTGTCCAGTTACAGTATTTAATTAGTCTGGCCCCGTGAATGTAACGCCGCGTTCGTCTGACAACATTTGCCTTGAGCTACAAACATCAAGCTACTTCTCATGTAAGAAGGTCCAGGAAAATAGCTTAACAGAGCCTTACTTGATTGGTCGTTTGTTGATATCCACGACATATCCTCTTCTTTCAAATCCAATTGTATACCTCCTGTTTTACCTTTAACTCCCTTTTGATTAGGTGTCGATGTTAGCGCTAGTCTTGATCACACAGCATATACCACCGAGGATACCTTGATTTTGTAAGTCTGATCTTCAGTTCAACCGCCAATCAACTTAGTCCCTCTGGCGCCTTGTAGTACTGGGCGACAACCGGATTCTCTCCAGATTGCGATTCACCTTCAGCACACTCTCGGAAAAATAACCATTCCAGTCGTTCAGTTTGACCTGTAACACTGTGAGGACATCCGCGTTTCTCCCTCTCTTGTCGCCGAGCGCCGCCGCCGCCGTCTTCCACGCGAGGCTCTGCCACTGGTGCTTTTTATTATTATTTTTACCTCACTCGGTTGGTGTTACTACTACTACATAAGGCTGCCGAAATTTGGACTGCCTGTCTTGACCAGTACCGCGTAACTGATAGAACGTCTGTACGCTTAGGCGGAGCTGAAACTTCCCGCGGCGGCGCCCCCCCCCGAGCCTGGAACACAATCGTCCATTCAGACGACCGCGGCACCGTCCTATCCCCGCGGCTTCTGGGCGGAGAAATACGGCAAGCTCTCTCGTAGCCGCGGAAAATAACGGCGGGCCCCGCCTCGTCGTGGCCCAGGACGTTGTTGCCGCACGCGGCACCGGCGTGCTGTGCGGCATCAACACTCAACTCAGTCGACAATGACACGTGCGTCGTGTGGAGCACGTGCCGGGATGCCGGCCACAGCTGCTGCTTGTACGATAGCAACATAATGATTGCCGGGCCGAGGTTGTTGAGCTCCGGTCCGATGGACAGTCTTGGGCCGTTTCAAGCTTACCCAAGACTTGCCCAGCTCGGTTGGGCAAAAGGGCATGAGACGGCAAGAGAGCAGTGGCAAGCTTCTGGGCCCAAACGGCCTCGAAGACGGGACTAGGGTGATTTCCAATGTGTTCTGCTTTCAGCCGGTGTATCCTAACGGATTCTCGTTCATATCGCTGAAAGACTGACCTCCGGATAAACCAGCAGAGTATTCTTCGTCATCCGTCTACTCGCGAAGTAATCCTCCTTCACTATATGACAAGGGCATCATTCTAGAAGACTATACTGGAGTGGGAGATAGCCTTGCGGCTGGACCGAGGACAAGCCTCGCTGTCGAGACGGTTAGTAACTTCAACATGGTAGTGGCCAGTCTCTCATCTACTATTATTCACAAGTGCATATATATGCCTGTACTTCTAACTTCGGTTTTCTTTCACGCCCGAATTATCTGTCGTGTAGCCTACCCGGACCACAAAACGATGCCCCCAGGCCATTCGGACTCGCCGTCTAGAGAAACCCTCACTCACCAGCCGCCGCCTCCCACAAAAGCAGATCGTCGCCTGATCCTCGCAGCGGCGTTTCTTGAAGAAGCCGAAAACATGAATCCCCATGTTTTTTTCCAGATCACGACCGCGCTTTCCAGGCTTTACCGTGCTGCCAAGGCATCCTCGTCCCGGAACCCACCCGGCTCCCGCGGACTTCGCCCCTCCCACCCCTGGGGTTCTTTTCTGATAGTCGCAATTAGTGAGATCCCCTGGCTTGTCTACCAAACAACGTGACGACCGCCACCGGGGCGAGAGAGGGAACGGACAGTGCCTGGGGTAGCTGTCCCGGTGGCGCGCAGACGGCGAAATCCTCGCGGCAGGCTCGGCGGGTGTTGGGACGGAAGAAGAACTCTAAAGCATTTTGACACCACATGGACATCTGCCTTCCTCGTGTTGAAAAGAAAAAGAAATGCAAAAATAAATACTATACGAGCGTTTGAGTATACCGTTGGCATCGCGAAGGCAATAAACCCCCCGCGCTCACAGTGGCGGTTCGGATTCTAGAACGCTCCCCTCCCCCGAACACAAAAAGAAAACGCAAGGAACTACCGGCAGGACGGCGCCCCGGGGCATCCCTGCCGCTCCTGTCGTCAACTCCTCTCTTAGTGTAGAGTTACCCAGAGTCAGTCCGCCGATTTCCCTCGCTTCTACATAGTACTCACCGGGCTGCTCCTGGCACCGCCACTGTACAGACACGCCTCTCTAAGTGTTCATTTGCGGATGAGAAGCTCCAGTAGGGGAACCGGAGTAATGGGTTTCCCCTCCACCCAGGTGCCGCCTTCTGATGGGACCGTGGTGGTCCGCCGAACCCCTGCCAACCATGTAGGAAGATGGAAGCGTCTCCCCAGGATGGAGGTGGAGCTCGCAGAGGGGAATGGTCGGGGATGCCGGGGTTGGAAGACGTACTCGTATAGAAAGAGGGGAGAGTGGTGAGAGAGGGAAAGAGTCATGCCAGACGAGCAGAAAGTTCTAGAGCCGGAATGACGGTTCACATTTGATGGCGAAGTTTTATTGGGCTCTCAAGCTGTTTTGCCGTCGATCTCCTTTTCATCAGTCTTGCGACGAACGCCCTGTCAGCTGGAGGCGACGGGCCAGAGTCGGACCAGAGTCCTCCAAGCCGCCCGTTTTGCTAGGTATTCTCGCTATTCAGCGTCCTGTCAAGCAATGGTCATTTTCTTGCAAGAGATTGAGTGTCTTCGCCGCATGTAGTGTCTCTTGACTGGCTCCTTGCTACCTAGAACCCCCCCTTCGAACACCAAAACCTAAAACATCCTCGACCCAATCCCATTCAATTTAACCCCGTACGCCGCCACCGCAACATAATCCTCCGTCTTTTTTGTTTTTTCGTTTCAATGTCGCGTGTGTTGTGCGTCAGTGAGCAAAGAGACACCCGCTCGTAGCAAAAAAAGCGAGGAAAGGAGCGGTGGGTTTTTGCGGTCTATGTACAGTAAAAAAAAAAAGAAAAAAAAAAGAGCAAATCCGGCCCGTTCATAACTGCCCGGCTCGTGTATAAATAGAGGTTTGTTTTTTTGGGAAAGTGAAAAATGAAGAGAAACACGAGACAAGATCAACGGCTCCGGGTGCGCATCTTAAGAGGAAATGAAGATAATAAAAAAGAAAATGCTTTGTTTGAGTCATGAAATCCCTCCCACACACATCCACCGGCTGGTATAACGTCCCCCAATCCGTGCTATAACGTTTGTGGCCCCTTCGATATGTACAGTCTACTATGTATGTAGGTTTTGTAAATGCAAAAGAAAAAATTGGGGTAAACCAACCACAAGATAGGAAATGAAACTTTGCAGCTAGAGAAACCTTGACAAGTTTTGCCCTCGCTCTTCGTCGACTTGACGGCACAAGCTCTCCCCCCGCAATGAAAAAGAGGGACTCTGGGTCTGGCTGTCGATGCTAAGTAGTAGTAGTAGCAGCAGCAGCAGCGGTAGTCGTAAGTGGTAGTAGTAATAGTAATAGTAGTAACAGTAATGAAACACGCGCGGCACGCGCTTATGTCCTCTCAATCGGGTTATCCCACTTGATCGGGTGCAAAAGCATGCTGCGCAGGCACAGACGGCCCGAGCTGTCCTTGTTGGACTCTTCTTCCATGCCTCCGCGGAGGGTGCCCTCGCCGGCGCGGCCGCCGTTGTTGCCGCGGCCGTCCATCTGGGCGTACCCGAGCCACCGGCGCCACAGGAGGCCGGCGAACTCGGAGTTGTAGTACCAGCTCGTGCCCTTGTGGTTGTGCTCGTTCTTGAGATCAAAGGGGCTTCCGTGGCCCCCCGAGGTACCGTCGCGGCCGCCGTTGAAGGCCTTCTCGATGGTGTTGAAAGGGTACCACGCCCGGTCGAGGTAGACGGGGTGCGGGGCGTAGGCCGCCTTGAAGCCGTGGTGCAGGGCCATGCTGGCGGGGAACATCTCGGAGAACATGCTGTGGTGCATCCGCCACATCTCTTCGTGCATGGCGGCGAGGAGGCGGCGAGAGAGTCGCGAGGCGGTGACGATGGCGCAGCGGCGCGGGGGCGGGGCGAAGACCATCTCGTAGCCGGTGACGTCCTTGGCGAAGACCCAGCCGGATTCGTCCGCGTCGAAGAGAGGGTTGAGGGTGATGAGGTCGGCGTCCTCGCCAACGCCGCACGCCTCGGGTTTGCCGCCCTGGTCACACGAAGGGGGCATGATCGAGATGCCGGCTTCTTCGCTCTTGAGCGATTGGCGGCCGGGGAAGATCTGAGGGCCAAGGATGGCACGGCGGCCGGACGCATCGAGCTCTTTCTCAACGATTGCGGCAAACTCCTCGTAAGAGCCGTGCTCGGCGGGGATGTAGTACTTGGCGGACCGCTCCCAGAGAAGGGTGCGACTCTGAGCCTTGGCCCACGATCCCAGGCGGTCCAGAAGTTCATAATAAGAGCCGATGTAGCGCATATCCATCTCCCAGTTCCAGAAATGGGTATACTCGGGATGCTGGAGGGCAAAGACCTGAAGTGGCATCTGCGCGCTTCGATAAACACCGTGGATATCACCGTTGGATGGGTTCTCGATCGCGTCAGCGAAGTGGCCGGGGTAGTAGAGCCTCATTTCCGCCTCGGACCAGAGAGTGCATATGGAGTGGAACTCGGTCGGCACGTTGGCATCAAGGATGCTCTGCACGACAGAGGGGTCCGACCAGATGGGGGCTTCGTTGTCCTTCACGTGGAGGAGGAAGTGCACAGAATATTCGCCGCCGGACTTGAGCGAGAGCTCGGAAATCATGGCACGGAAGTTGACGATGGCGAGCTGGGTCCATTGGAAGCCGACATAGGTGCGGACGACGACGGCGATGCGGTCCGTCTTCTTGATGACCTTGCCGGCGCTTTCCTCGGGCTCCCTCAAGACCGAATCATTGGTGTTGTCCTCGGACGAGCCATTGCTGAAGCGGGCGCTGTTGCGTTCCACGCATCGCTCCTGGGCGGCGCCCCAGTCGACCCGGCTGTAGTCAATCTTGCCGGTCTTGGCCCAGACAACCTCGGCGCCCTCATGTTCGGTATCCTGGCCCTGAGACGTACCGCCCTCGCTGATGCTGTAACCGAGGCCATAGGGGCCATAGCGTCCGAAACGATCGAAGCAAACGTCATTGCGAAGACCGAGCACGGTGTAGGAGCCCATGGCCGGATCGGGCTGGTTCTGGGGGACACCGTCAAAGGCGTAGATATCCGGGACGGCAACTTTGTCGTCCTGGTCGATGAAGCATTCGCGAACGGGGTAATGCTCTCTCTGGTACTCGGCGGATGCGTAATTCGGGTGAGCCTCGTAGACAGTAGGGATAGGAGGGGCATCATGGTAAATCGGTACGTTTGTCACCGGTGCCGGATGAGAGATGTTGGGATACTCAGGCGTGTGATTGGCGATGGAGACGATCGACTTAACACCATTGAAGTAACCGTTGAGACTTTTGGTTTTTGAGATGTCAGTAACACTTCAAGCGGCGATTCGCACCGCGAAATACTTACTGCTTGAACTTGAGCCATGGCGGCATGTCACCTTCGACGATGAGGTCTTCCTCAAGCGGCGCCGGCTTGCCATGCTTCTTCGGGTCCCCAACCCCGCCTATCCTGTAGTCATCTGCCAGGGCCTTGCCATCTCGTGTGTATAGCGGCGTGTTGAGGTACGCGAGGCAGATCAGCATAGATATTGTTACCGTCCATATCACAACCCTGCGATACAGGCAGTGGCCCAGTATCGCGCGCACCCGGAGTTTCGGTTGTGAGATCGTAGTGGCTGGCGCGGGGAGGAAGAACTCCCCCTTCTCCTGACCGGGTGTCGTGTTCAGTAATGAGTTCGAGCGGGACGAGCGGGTACTGGATCGGGAGCTGCTGATGGATAGAGTGGTGCTGCTGAGAAGGGACTGTGCTCGCTCCATGATTGCCGGAGTGAGAGGGTTGGGTATCTGGGTATCACAACAAAAGCATTTGGTGATGGAACTTGGCCTAAGAAGGGAAAAGATCGAATGTGAGAGGACTGCGGGAGGGGGGGGGAATGGGCGAAGGTTAATACTATATGAAAAAGGAGACGATTATATGTAGGTGACGTTTTTTGCTTCCGCGGCCTTACGCCGGCTCAGACCTTAGTCCTCAAACAGGCGACCTCCATGCACACACTGTTGAAGGTAAAGAAGACACAAGCCATTTACACATCATACTAGAGCCAGCAATTGGGACCGACCAGTCGGCCGTCCAGGGGGGGGGGGGGGGTAGGGGGGTGGGAAGAGAGAAAGGGGAGGGGGGTGGTGTGGTGGTGGTGTCTGGCTGGGCTGATCTGCGGAGAGAGCTCAAGAGTTGGTATTAGTTACGATATCCAGGGTTCGGGGGCTGCCGAGTTCTCTCCCTGCTTCTTGGCTCTGACTTGACTGGTGACCACTCTCCCACCAACCTGTCTCAGTTCCCAACGTCGCGGGGAGCGAGCAAGGGTGAGCCGGGAGGCCGGAAGCCAGGAACAGGGGTTGCAGAGCCTTAGTAGTGGGCGTCGCGGACTCTGTGGTTGTTCCATCCCTACCCCGATTCTCTGCCCGTCAGCGTTTGGTTTGGGTTGAACGGAGCCTAGCACGTTCCGTATTCAACAGCCAGACCAGAGCGTCTCCCCGTATTCCAGCATCGCCTTACCGGCAATACCTATAGTCTTAGTGGAACGATACGCGCGCGAGAGAGAGGGAGGGAGACGGAGTGGCTGAAGGGGGAAAGAGGAGAGAGACAACATGCTGGAACACCAGGCCGCCCACACCATGCCGGAATCCGAAGTAAGATGGTGAATATCTTCGGATTCCCGCCACAGCCGGAGGGTGAATGCTAACTAGGTAAAGAAAGGCGCTGCACACGCAAGACTGGCTTCGTGAAGCTGTATCAGAGCGTATGGGATCGAAATCTGGGTGGTAAGGGAAACGGAGAGAGGCTCGACAAGCTATGAGGGGGGTTGCGCGTCCCCTGCGGGGCGCTGGCTTATGCCGCATGTTCCGTCCGATAGGATCAAGGACTTGAGTAGTTAAGCTGGTGCGAGTACAATTCTTCCGATTTTCCTACGAATAGTCGTCGGGGAGAGTGGATGGGAACAGGGAAGGTGGCTGTAGAATGCTGCTAAACAAAGCAATAGGGACGTGAGTCGGGGGCATTGATTAAGGTGTGAGCATGCAAGGAACGCGGCTTAAGCGCACGGGACGTGTTGAATCTGAAACCGTCGACGTTGCGGCGTTGGGCGACGTTTCAAACCGGGCTTAACCCACGTTGCGAGTCTCGCAGTGCAATTTGTCAACTTGTCAAGACTAGGGCACACCGGAAATGAGTAGTAGTCTTGGGGCTCTTTGTCTAGGGGAGGGGGGGGCAACCGGTGCTGGGACGGCGCCGTTCGTCGCTGCGGCGCGGTTCACTCCATGGCTTCTTCTTGGTGGGCATGTCAGGCTCCGCCAGCCATCTGCCATCCTGTTTGACTCTACCGGTAATACGCCACAGATTATCGCGAGTCGATTGCCGTCGTCGACCCCACCATTCATATCGTCCCTGTTGCGGCTCGGGTTTTGTTGGTGTTGTAGATGTTCTAAAAGACCGTATCAAGAGGGCCATGGCTCGCTCTAACTGTGCCGCCGCGTCTCGTGTGTTGTTTCTTCCGTTGGCCATAAACTCCCTCTGAATCTCAACTTCCATCTCTGGTGCGTCGTCGTCGTAATGGGCGCCACCCGGAAAGCCATCTGACGGTGAGCCGAACGAGTTTCGCCCACTCAGCGTCTTTGCTCCAGCACAATTAGTCTCGGGCTCAAGCAGGGCGGACGTCCTTCCAGTCGGGACTTGCTCCAGCTCGTTTCCCCAGTCGTCCGGTCGGTTCGTCGCTTTTGGCCGGAATGCGTGACCTTGTGTCCTGCAATCCGATCCGGTCGTCTGCACCCCAAAAGGCACTTACTCGTTCCTTATAACCGTGGTTTCATCCGTATGCACTCCCGCTCTTCTATTGTCCAGATCACCTACCGCTAGACCCTGTGTTTCTATTTGGAGGCACAGCATCGCCATTTCGAGGCCTATGCGCTCTCTAAGAATGAACGGGCAAGCATCGACAGAGGAATGCTCCCGAGGCAGGCCCTGGTCATATAGAACGATCTGAGCCAACATGTTTGCCCCAGGCAATGGCATAAGGGCCATTGCTCGACAAGTCGACGCGAGATCGACAGATCCTTGGTCTGATTGGCCGCGTGCGTGGTGGCCACCAATCTGCCGTCCATCAAATTGATTGATGGGTTAATTTGGCTCCAAGGCCGTGGTCCGATGACCATCGCAATACTAAGTGGCGCCTCCCCTGGGCTAGTCGTTGACTCGAGTAGGTGCACGGCATTCTCTCCGGAGACCATCGTGGTCTTCGACCGAGCTCCTCCCGGGCGAGGGGTTCATCGTTAGATGAGCAATTAAAACTAACCTTGCCCCGCGAACAAGGGAACCCAACGTAGCATGCCGCGGCCTTCCTTGGGTATGATTGAAGCCCATGATAGCCATTAGAGTCTAATAGTGCACATTCGACATGCGTCATGCCGTCCGCCGTCCAGGCTTCTGACGCCGAAGGCGGCTGCCACAGGCCACGGCAGAGGCAGAGACGTCACGTCACCGTTTGGTTACAGAGTTTTTCCGAAACTGAGTTCCTTGGGCTTCGAATAGAATGCCTTACAAGGTCAAAGCTGGGATCAGTGGTGCGGCAGAGGTAAGGCTATCGCTGACGTCAGTTCCATTAGCAGACACCGTTGACCGGGGGGTTGCTCGTGAAATGACATTGCTTTTCAGCTAAAAATTGTCACAAAACCGCGGGAGTGGGTGACAAGCTGTAAAAGAGTTCAAGTCGAGGGTTGACGAGGAGATGGTGTCGAGGCGGGCGGGTAGGGAAGAGAGGAAAGTAAGTCATGAGCCATGCCCTTGCACTGACGGGCACGAGTCTGCCAACCGTCTTTGTCGTTTCTATTCGGCCATGACTCATCCGAGTCGCAAAAAAGTGTGAGTTGGGGCTTTCCGGATAGGGCGACAACGAAACAGAGGATTGCGTGTTCTGTCATGGGAAACACTATTCTGACGCGCGACTGTTTCCCCGCGATCACCAAGCCCGCCCACAATCTGAACGAAGGGTGTTTCGGTGCTTGGCTGTGCGATTGACTCTTGGACAGAAAGTTGAGGCGGCCACAAAAAGCGGTAGTCATGGATTGGCCGACAGTTCAGTCCCCGTGAGAAGAGAGAGTTGAGGGTGGCCGGTCTGGTGAGGAAGTCTTAGTCACCAGTAACGGGGCTGGCTGAAAGCATCCGATGAAGGCAAGTTTGTCGGCCGACGATAGCCACTGCTGTCCAGCTGATAGCAGGCTTGTGGGGGTGTCGAAGGCTAGAGCCGACCTAAGTCACGTGTCGTAGCCCGAATGGCTGAAGGCGTGGCTGAACCTCGCCTCAGCCACACGTATCCTCCCAAACCGGAGCTGCACACCTGCCCTACCCGCACAAACAAGCGATTAGCAAAACCTCGAATTTTACTCTTTCCCCGCCAGCAATTCATCGTCACGACACTCCGGCAAGCGACATCGACAAACAGCCGCCAAGATGGGTAGGTCCTTTTTTGCAATGAATCTTTGCATTTGCAGTCTCAGCGTGTCACGCAGTCGGATTCAACACGGGAAATAGAGAAGGAATTGCTATTCTAGTCGGCTGTGCGCTGCCTACGATGCGCTACCGACAAATTTTTGGGCCCGAGGGAGGTCAATCACCGGATCACGAGTCGACACAAGACGACACACACAACATCACGGGCAGCGCAGCACGCATACCACGACGGCCAAGGCTCGAGGGAAATCGATCCGGCTGCGACCACGAGAGACTGTTTTGCGAGATGGCTTAGTCTTGATGATGGGATACACCAAACGCTGACTCGGGATTTCCAGTGAACATTCCCAAGACGCGTATGACCTACTGCAAGGGCAAGGAGTGCCGCAAGCACACCCAGCACAAGGTCACCCAGTACAAGGCCGGCAAGGTATGCTCAACACCATGCGCGGCGACGAACCGAGCGACGCAGCATCCCCTTCCGATGCCATCACGAACGGGTTTACTAAACAGTTGTTTAAATTAGGCCTCGCTGTTCGCGCAGGGAAAGAGACGTTACGACCGAAAGCAGTCCGGTTACGGTGGTCAGACGTACGTACACCCACCCGCCACCTGTCACAAGACGGGCCCCTGGTTGAGAAGGGGACACGCCCTTGATTGCGCCGCGCATTCATTCCCCCCTTCACACCAGGTCTCCTCACCTGTTCAGGGCAAGACTGACAATATCACAGCAAGCCTGTCTTCCACAAGAAGGCTAAGACCACCAAGAAGGTTGTCCTGCGGTTGGAGTGCGTTAAGTGCAAGACCAAGCTTCAGCTCGCTCTGAAGCGCTGCAAGCACTTCGAGTTGGGGTACGCCGGCCCCATCCCTGAACTCCCGGAAGCGAGATTACTGACAACCTCTGCAGTGGTGACAAGAAGACCAAGGGTGCCGCCCTCGTTTTCTAAACGCGTTATGTTTTCGGTCGACCGACTTTTATGGCTCCTTTCACGGCATACTACGGATCATCATCAGGCTGGAACAATGGCGGCGAAGAGGGTTACCAGTTCTCATTGGCAGAACACTACATAGGGAACAAATAAAAGCCCTGACTTGCGAACGGATACCAAAAACAAAACAAAAAGCATACATCCCACAAGCCTTTCCATCCCTCCCAACCTCAAACCTGCCATCTGCTTGGCGCTCGCAAGCGCGCCTGGAAGAGAGACCGAAGAAGAAAAGTGAAAAGAGAAGATGCGGGATGCGTTGGGAACTCGACAAACGGGTTGTCCTGAGGGTGTGCTAACTTACACACTCGAGGTGGGATGACCTTGTCCCTGCCGAGCTGCTCTGTCCCATGCTCCTAAAGCTGTGGTCTCTGGAAGATAGATGCCTTGTCCCCCATGCGGCTCAGCCGGTCAAAAACAATACCTGAGTCACGAAGAAACGTTTTATCATTGGTTCAACCTACCCGTAGTCTATATATGCCTGTTTGGTGTGCGTCAAGATCGCCAGTCAATCCCGCTCGCCGGGTGCCATGCCGTCCGTTTTCGAAATCATGGTTCGGGATGGCGCGCTGGCCGCAACGCGCCCAGTCCAGTCTCCCGGCCCCGAGGTCTTCGTCTCAGAAACCCTCCCCGAGCCTGATTGTCCGTCCCCCTCCGTACCACAGCCGTCCGTTCCGCGCTTCCAGCCCCCTCTCTTGGCCGACAACCCACTCGCCGACCCATTCCCCGTCCTTGAGGTCCCAAACTTCGCCCTCGAGCCACGCGTTTACCGTGTCGATGGCCTCGACCCACCGTGCCCGCGCCTCGGGCGTTGCGTGGTCCTCCTCGGTGAGGTACCGTCCCAGCGTGATGTGCGCGCTCGGCACCTGGTACCGGGACTCGATCGACACGCCCGTCGACCGCGCCAGGTCGAAGACGTCCCGACGGAGGTGGTGGTACGTGTAGCCGTCGCCCTCGACGACGGCCTTCTGCGCCGCGGTGGTCGCGGGAGGGGGTCCTAGGGGCGGCTCGCCCGCGGCCGTGAGGAAGGAGAGGGCGAAGGCGGAGAGGTCGTACGAGACCATGGGCTTCACAAGGCGCGCGCGGTGGGAGTAGGTGTAGTCGGTGATGTAGGGGATCACAGAGCGCATCGTGTCGGTCAAGGCGATGATCTCCTCTGGCGTCTTGGAGTGTGTCACCTCGAGGGTAGTGAGGTGCATACGGTGCTGGGGCATGAGCCAGACGCCTTGCGAGGGGCGGGGGAAGCTTCGTGTCAGCCTCATCATTGTCGGGGGTTTGACTGGCGTGTCTCACTCGGGGCAGCCTTCTTGAGGAGGGCCTGTACGTGGGCCGCGAGCCTCAAGATGTGTTCGGGCGGACGGGCCCAGAAGACGAAGCAGTTGCGGGGGTCCTTGAAGCCCGGCTCTATCTCAGGGTTCTCCAGCCGCAGGAGGATACGATCTATGATGAGCCCCTCGTAGCTGGGGGCCATGAACTTTTGCTTCTGCTGCTCGTTCCTCTTTACCCTGTGGGTATGGTATAGAGCCTGTATCTCTGCCTACGGTTTTTGTTCACACTAATCAGATACAGCTTCGATGTAGTTGGCGAAAAAAATGCAACATTACAGAGCTGTCATTGCAGGCCTTGATCAAGGCATTGTACGGGTTCTGCCCGGGCAGGACGGTGATGCCCGACAAGTCTTCCAGCTTGTTCATGGCGTCCGCCGAGACCAATTGGGTGCCCATGTTGGCGATCTTTGCGGGGTTTGCTGGATTGGGTCGAAGGTGTCGTCACCCGAGAGCAGTTGCTTGTGGATTTGAGGTGAGAAGTTGTTTTTTGGGTGCCCGGCAAACGCTACAATCAACACCCACTGCTAAGGCCGAAGTCGGACCTAGGACAACTCGGATTAGGCGTGAGCAGGTCTGGAAAGCTGAAATTCAAGGGCTACGGCCAACATCCAATCAATACGCTCTTCCCGCATCACAACAAACTTTGCGGGCCAATCACAAGGTGAGAGTGGCATCGTTGGGGGAGGTCGAGAGTGAGACGGGACAAAACCTGGCGATTAATCCGGTTGGCATCGGCTGTTTGCTACGGGAGTCACATGATCTCAGGACTCAGGGCGGCGGGGCCTGGGCCAATCAGACCCACGCAGGGCGAGGGGGGGCTATTCTTGTTTTGACATCAATCCTCCCAGCTTGAGAGCTCTATAGAAGCGTTTATGGATAGAAGGGGTGGCTAGCATGACGCCGAAGTCCCATATGCCAAAATACAAGTATACCAAATACCAACCGGATATTCGATGGCTTGATTTTCGTGATGGCCGGACGGTAGGTGTGTGTGTATGGCTTTCCTCCTGGCGTCTGTCCGAGGGAAAACCCGATAGCGCTTGCCCCCTCTTATTATTTCCCTATCATTTCCAGGAGGCTACATAGACTAGCTTGCTTAGCTCATAGATTCCCCTGAACTACTTTTAATGCAAGTGTCGGAAGAGAAAAACAAAGAACCTTCAGTTTTGGGGGCACGGGTCCTATCGTCGGCCTTCTCGCAGATCCAACAGTTGCCCTTGCGGAGGGCAGTTTCATTATCGCCCTCGACCTCGTGAAAGCATGAGACTCTTTATCGCGTTGCGTCGTCATCTTCTCAACATTGCCCGGCTTGTTGTATACCAGCTCCATGCTTGCGACAGCCTGTGAGAATTGCTATAACACGGAATGCAGAGCGTCATCGAGGCGATCTAGGCAGATGTGAAATTGAAAAGTATCTCGCGCCCAGATAGAGACAAAATGCATCTGGTAGATGGAAAGATTGCGGTCCATGGAGGGCTTTGCCCCCCTCCCAAAAAAAAAAAAAAGAAAAACAAATATCCAATTCGGCTTGATGAGCTGTTTTGGGCAACTTGAAGCAAGTGGCCATTGAGAGGCTCATCTGGGTGCTGGGACTTGTACTTCCTGTAAAGGTTGCTGAGGTTCCTGATGTAAATGGATGAACCTTGATGGTTGAGCCTCTTCTCTGTACCCTCGAATCTTGCATGAGAAACTGCAAGAAGGCTCCGTCCGATCCCTTGTTCTCGTAGTTAAGTGACTTGAGTAGTATCTTCCAGTCATTAGCCTGGCCGAGCTCTTCGCATAATATGATCCATCTCCGTTGGACCCCAACTAGGCCGGTTTTGTGACGGTGAGAAAGGCTAGGTGGTAGTGAGCGTTGTTCATTTCCCCGGTCTCAGACATGCTGTAGTTTATGTCTATAGAAGCTCAAAAGTAGTAGTATTCTTGCATCAAGCAAGTATTGATAACAATACGGTATACCTGTACTTGGAAATTTCTTTCTTTCTGACTTGTTTCATTTCACAGTCAAATACATAGCAAATATAGAATCTTATCTATTTGAACTGTAGTCTTTCGACGTTGAGACGCTCTCTTATCTTTAAAGATGACAATCATATCAAAACCACCTCCGTCTGCTCACCTTTCAAGAAAGGTAGATCGGAACACTCAAGCGTATAGAAGTACCCAACCCGGGTGAAAAAGCCACCGCCCTTATCCTGAAGGATTAAACCTTCCACATTGTTGAACTTGTGGCAACTCCGGAATCGACTACTGTCTGGAGCCGTTGTTTTTTCTTCTGCTTTGCAATAGTAAATTGCGACTAGAGTAATATCCCGAGCCGCTGCTTCTTCTTCCGCGACGTCAAAGATGAGTTGTAATGATGCATCTCCGTCCTTGTTATTCTGGACACAGGACTCGGACCAAGGAGACCTCCATTTAGAAACTCTGTCGGAACCCATGATGCTTGGGCCTGAGTTGACAGACCTAGAACTCCATGCTCTCATTCCCCATGTAACGTCGTCGATCCATTCAAGACGTATCAGAGGCGCCTGGATCTGGAGATGTATATCTTGAGCGGAAAGAACCTTGGCATCGAGGAGCTGAGCGAGCATTACAGCTCTGTACGTAATATAGCAGGGTTTATGACATACGGGGCCTTCTAGCGATATCCAGGACCAGGTAGGGCCTCGTTTGGAAGACGGCCTTTTGCAGGGGCTTGGTTCCCAACACGAACCCGATTCTGACTTGATCTTCCAGACAAGATATAGCGGCAGCAGGTTTTTCCACATACCAGCATAGTATTCACCGAGGAATGGACGAAAGGCGTCAGCAACTCCTGCTATGGCAGTAAGTCTGTCCTCTTCCTTGGTGATAGACATGCTTGAGTATTGATCCACAAGTCTAGCCCAGAAGACTGATGGTGATCCTTCCCGGCTGTACATATAGATTTGGTATTTGCTGTCCTCACCAAACCCACGGGTCCAGTGTTGATACTCAGCTTCCCATAGCTTCATTTTACCTACCATCAATTTGAGGCTTGCATTGTGGGCTTGTTTCTTTAAGACTTCTCGCGCCGGATGGGAGAACTCATAGTGATAAGGATAAGGGCTAAAGTCCCCCGCGAGCCCGACAGGATTTTCTTCTGACGCCATCAATTCATCGCATCTCCAGAAAAGTTGTTCCCTGCCACAATCCACAGTTCTCCGTGCCAGCAGGAACTCTTGAAAAACCCAGGCGCGGGAATATAGTTGAGAGTGTTCGTAAGGCTTATCAGAGGGAGCATCAATGAGATAAAAATGATTTGACAAATCATCAGAACCCCAGGGCAGGCGTTCTGGCGCAAGAATTCGGTGGTTTCGTGGATATAAACAACCCTCGAGGCTGTTTGAAGCATCCGAGGCAGCAATATTACACAGAGCGTTTTTGTAGACGTTGCCCATTGAAGCCGCTTCAGCTTCCCAGTCATTGCTGGAGTCTTGCATAATGCAAAGACTGTCGATCCAAAGATAGTCGGAGCCGAGCCGTCTAGCAACATGAATTGCATCCTTGAATGTCTGAGGCAGAGAGATCCACGGGATGCCTTGTCGAAATGTCTCTTCGTTGTTGTGTCGAAGCTGTACAAACTGCGCTTCGCCCCAACGGTGGCTCAATGTCATGTAAGACAAGGTCTCCGGATAGTCGATTGATGTGTGTAGGGCGACTTGATGGACGTCGCCGCCGATGTACGATAGCCTTGAAGGCCGGAAGTGGAAATCGGATGCAGCACTGCAAGAAGGGTGTTCTCGCATGCATGTCGACATCCACTGTTTGGCTACTCCGAGACTGCTCTCGGACCCCGTGTGGTTTTCTAAGTTGCCCCAAGAAACACCGCTTAGTTTGATGGAATCAAAGTCGTGGAAAGTTGAAGACAATCGGGATTGAATATGTATCTTTCCATTCGTCCAATGACCATATGTGGTCACAGGCCCCGACCGGATGTATATCCTTGGCGGCTTTAGCTTCAGCCTGGTCAGATTGTAGCACACGGTCGTGCATATGCGGCAGCCTTCTGCAGCAGACGTTTTTAGAGATTCGAGTGTTTGATGGTGCGTAGGTTCGAAGTCTTTATCGGTTGGTCTTGGTCTCGATAGGATGGTATCGTGACAAATTTGGCAGAACCCCGTGCTTGGATTGGTTGAAGAGAGAGGCATTTCTAGAGGCTTCAGCACAGGCTCAGAGATGTAGTAGCCAGTGAGTAGAAACTGCAGTAACATTGCAGCACTTGAAGGGGGTAAAAGTATAACGAAGGGGTAGTACATGTTTCTTCGAACAAATGGCAAAATTGTGGCCATCCACAGGAGGTGTGAAGCGAGTGCGAATTCAAACCTGACACGTACTTGCCAGCGGATGATGGTAGGAATCGCCCTTAAAGCACCCCTGGAGCCTGAAATATCGGCAACGGTATTTCCCAAGTTTAGTGAGAAGAGGAGAGCCTGACTGTCAAGATAGATAAGCGAAGATACCAGAGTCAAAAATCTCATGGTTCTGGCACCCCGCCACTGAAGCAGCCCTATCGTTATTGTGAAGACGGCAGCAAGGCCGCATAATTTAGCTCTTCGTCTTCGCAATATCAGAGAGTACAGCGAATGAGTTCCGCGGATCAGGCCCCAGCGAGGTAAGAATTCCACGACCATAGCAAACGTAACCTTGACATGCCGTGTTGACTGTTTCTTTTGGAAGACTGTCCACATCCAGGCGACAAGTAGTATTTGGCAACTATGAATGACAAAGATGGTCGCTAGCCATCGTCTTTCGTCATCGCGTATAGGGCTTGACGATATGATGTGTCGCCATCCGGCGGTTGAGTCGAGTTGAAATACGTCGAGGATATCGAAGAATCCGAACGAGCAGTGATAGTGCCCGTACGCTTGTAAAAGCCTGACCAGGAGAAGCGGGTAGTCAAGCCGCAAATTCAAGAGAGACATTGAATGGATCGTATCACCTCCCTTGCAGATGGAATAGAATAGATTTGTAATTCTGATGTTCGTGATTGTGGATGCATTGACGGCTTTATCCCTACTTGGTGCAGCGGCGGTGGTCATGTTTCTTCCTTAAGTATGCGGCCAGCTGTCCCGGATCCTAAGGAGACAAGAGAAAGCCCCGCCCAAATAGGCTTAAGAGGATGAAGAGGATAAGGGTCAGAGCAAGGGTAAAGAACCTATCATTTCTTGCCAAGAACGGGGTTTTTATACTTGGTAGGTTTAAGCGCCCAGGCAACCAATGAGAAAAACGCCTCCCCCGCTCCATCTACAAAGTAGGTACCTAGATGATGCCAGTGGGGACCGGATTAGTACCGTAGTTGGGTCAGTGACGACCAGCGAATACCTGCCTGGTGTTGTATGTTTTTGTGTATTTCTTGACGTTTGTCCTGACGCCCAGGTCACTATTCCCAACACTCTGAGAAGTACGAAAAGGTTTGATGAGACAAGTGCCTTTAAAATTTTTGAGTTTTCAAAGATCAAAACAAGTTCGATTGAGAAGCTGAGGCAGCATGAACCTGTGCTGATGTCATCACGCTGCAAGCTGCTAAACAAGGAACAAGTCTTCATAGCTGCCCTTGGGGACTTTGCGTCTTCCCCGAGAGCTTCCCAGGCAGAAGTCTACTTGGAAGCCGAGGCCCCAGTGCCACCCACACCAGAGACGCAGCTGGGTGTTTGCATCTTTCATGCGGGCCCCTTTTGCTGTCAAGAACCGGTTGCCAACCGCAGCGTTCAAAGGTGAAATCACACTTGCTGAGAACAGACGAAGACCACCCCCACAGAGACATCTCACCTCTGTTGGTTCATACCATCTCTTGCAGTTCAGCAGCCAGAGCTGGCCCTTGGTCGACCGTTACCCCATGCACAAAGTGCCAGCTACCTTTGCATGTCCTTGTTGACCTCATCTAGTATTGTCTTAAATCAAGATGTGGAGGTTTTGTAGGTGGCTGAGTATTCATTTCCACTCCAACAAAACATGATGTCCTTGTGGCTTTATGCGAGCAAGTCGAGTTAAAGAAGCCCTCTCCATTCCTTTCTTATCCAGACACCCGATATTTGAAGAATCGATGACAAAAGCATCCCCTTCAACGGCCTCAAGGAGAGCCTTTGTATGCCATTTATGACAACGCACATACCTACATACTTAGGTGTGTTCACGCGGGTCCCCAAGATGTCAGCTGAGAGCACCATTCCCATAGATATACCAAAAGTGAAGCTCTCGCCAAGTTTGACCACAGCATTTGTGAGCACGTCTCCACGCTTCAGGGGCAGCTCTCGCTTTTCATAACAACAGTGCTCGCCTCTTGGAGTGCGTGATGGGCAGCTCTCGCCCTGCCAGTCAAGAGCACCCGCCTCCTTTGACCTAGCCCTCTTCTCACTCGAGGGCGAGTCCATGAGACTCCCCTTCCACACTAATATTTTCACCTTTTTGCCCTCTGCCCTGCCAAAGAGAAAAAAACTCCCACCTTTCTCACTTCTCTCATCCAGATTCACCTTCTCTTGCTCTCATCCACACTCTGAAAGAGCCAGCTGAGAGGGGGATAGAGAGAAAGTGTGTGTCTTTTGCTGATCATCACCAGCCACCAAAGACCATCATCAGTCTTTGATGTTTTCAGCTTCTACTCCTTTCTCAGTATCTCCTTCTCTGCTCTTTTGCTCCCTCATCCCCTCACCTCGCCTCAGGAAGTCCCATTTTACCTACAAACCTACCCCTCTCCAGGTTTTTCGCATCAACTTGATTCATCATGGAAGACGACATAACTTGGCTCACTCGGGCTTTGCTGGCAGAGGGAGTACCAGAACATCAACCGTATCATGGTGAAGAGCCGGCCTACGACAACGCCTGGGCGGATGAACAACTTTCAATAAACAACCAGACCGAGTTGGCTCAAGATATGGCGCCCGGGGCTGGCACGGACACGCCACTCGCTGAGCATCAGATGCCGCCACAGGACTTGGCTGACTATCCTGTGAGTTTCAACCAGGCCAGTGGCTCTCACACCGTGGCTCCGGCGGCTTACATGGGCGATGAGCTTCTCGCGGTCCATCCGCAACAAAATCAAAGTCATCACTCTTCCTACGGCAATCAACAGACTTGGGATGCTCAACCGGGAGAAACAAGCTCCTTTGAAAACACCCAGAACCTTCAGCCTCACAACTATGAAGGGGTCGATGATGGAAACATCTTCCCAATCAACGGTTCAATCAACAATGGCTTGCCTGAGCAACCCCCCGGTCAGTTGCATCAGTCTGACTTCGATTTGAACTGGGGCCAATACTTCGATGATAACTATTTTGGCGATGGTCAGGGAAGCTTCGACATTCCTCTTGTTGATGCTTCTCATCAGCCTCAGAACCATACGTCTGCTGGCCCGCTCTTCCACGCCCCCCAACGAGCGACTGGTGAGCAAGACAGCGAGACCAACGTGCAGATTTTGCTTGGAGCTCATGCTCAATCCGGCGAGGACATCAACATGCTGGGAATCTTCCAAACACCAGAGGGACTCCTCAAAGTCTTGATGGACGCCTGCAAGCTGGAAGACAGTCCGCTTCCTGTCCCGGGCTTGTTGCTGCATCAGAATGGGCATCGAGTAGGGTGCCTCGAAGACTTGGACGAGCGAGCTGTTCTCACGCCGCGGGACTCCTTCAGCATCGTATTCAACAGAGCGCTCAAGCTCGGCTTCGACAAGGTCGCCGAGGAGGGCGGCGTTGCTTTCAGGATCGCCACTATGTGCTCTGGCACGGACGGCCCGATCTTGGCTCTACGCGAATTCGCCGAGGCAGCCACTGGCCGCGGCTACCTTGGTGTCCTTCGTTATGACCATGTGTTCAGCGTTGAGATCGATCCGTTCAAGCAGGCTTTCATTGAGAGAAACTCTCCCCCTTCCGGACCCATCTTCAGAAACGTCATCGACGTGGGGAGGCCTGGCGCAGTTCAAGCGTAAGCTGAGCCGAATTCCTGCTTTTTCTTTCCTTCCCCGAGACAATCACTGACAGTGTTGTAGTATGACGGCATCCGGTGCGATGGCAGACATTCCGACGGATATCGATATTCTCGTTGCCGGTAGCTCCTGCGTAGACTTCTCAGCCCTCAACTTCCAACGAGAGAACAAGAAGAAGGCATCCGGCTTGCAGAAGCTTTTTGAGGAATTCGAGAAAAGAGGCATCACCGACGTCCTCGGCCAAGATGATCCCGTTGCGGGGGAAGTTATTGAGGGCCTCAAGGAGCTTTTCGAAAATATCGACAAAGAACAGGGGGAGTCGACCAAGACGTTCTTGTCGGTCCTCCTCTACGTCCATGCGCACCGCCCCAAGATTGTCATCCTGGAGAATGTCACCAAGGCACCCTGGGACCAAATCAAGGGGTTCTGGCTCCCCGCCATCGGATACAGTGCCGCCGTGGTTCAGGTGGATTCCAAGAACTTCCTCGTGCCCCAAACAAGACAGAGGAAGTACCTGATTGCAGTCGACGGCAGAAGATACGGTGACGGCGCTTCGCAGATCGTCAACGAATGGACCAAACTCATGGCCCCTTCACAATGGTTCAAAACCCCCCCGGACCTGCAGAGGTTCCTGCTTCCTCCCTCAGACCCACGCGTCCTGCAAGCCAGATTCAAGCTGGAGAGGGTTTTGCTGTCGAAACCCAAAAAGGACGTTGAAGCCGTCGTGTGCCAGAACGACCATCGACTTGCGCGGCGGAACGAGGGGCTCGGCAACACTCAGCCTTACACTCGACTGGACGCTCGTGGTAATGTCGTGCCTCGCGAGGAATCCTGGCGCGGCTACATATCTGCCATCACGACGCGGATGCAGGACCTCCTGGACATCACCTGCTTGAGGGGTTACATCAAGGGGTTCGACTTCACTTTCAAGCTCCTTGTTCTCGATCTCGGGCAGAATGTGGACCGCCAAAGCGCCAGACTGGGCGTCATGCCTTGTATTCTGCCGTCCTGTGATCCGTTTCTGTCGTTCTACGGCCGTCCTGTCTTGGGTCTAGAGTGCCTTGCCGTACAGGGTATCCCGATCGATCGCATATCCATCTCGGTGGAGAAGGAGGCTCAGCTGAAAGACCTGGCGGGCAATGCCATGACAACAACAGTGGCAGGCGCGGCCATCTTGTGCGCCATCATTACCGAGAGAAGATTTGTCGTCAAGGCACGCAATCAGTACCTTGTGGTTCCTGGGTTGTCCACGGCTGACGTAATTGGCCCTTTCGAGACCCCCTCCGCCAGCCTCTACTTGCCTTGCCCGGCTGATCAAGCGAGCCCTGCGTACCTTCTTCCTGATTCACCTTCCGATTTCGAGATCTACGCCAACGATTTCGACTACCCCGTCAACCCCGTCAACCCAAGCATTCAGCCACTTGCTTCTTCCTCCATCATTCCTACTGCCGACGCGAATAACTCACCCACGGCGGACGCGAGCAAGATGGAGTGGCAGAACGCCCTCTTCGACACCTTGCACAACAAGCTTGCTGTTGGCTTCCTCACCGAGCTCTGCGGCAAGGGCCGTCGAAACTGTCTCTGCGATGCCTTCCGCAAACATCAACACACAGGAACATACTGGCGCTGTGATGACTGCGATGAGATTCGCTGTGAATCCTGCACGGGAAACCCCGAGCACAACTTTGACAAGCTTCACCCTGTCGACTCTACCCGCTTCATTGACAAGAATGTGGCTTATCAGATTGCTACCGTCGCATTCCCAGCTCATCTTTTTGTCGACATGACGAAACTCCAGGCAGATGTCCTCGACGGCCTCGATGATGAGCAGTTTCGTCACCACCGCGCCGCTTTGCAACTGGCAATCGAAAAATGCTGCGGCTCCAAGCACTACTTTCAGACAAGCCTTAAGTTCAGAGAAGACATCACTGTGACTTACGAGTCGATCGACTCCTACATCACCCTTGTTGTCACCGAGAAGGATCTCACGTGGAACCTTCATGTTCGACAGAGTTACTTCGATCATACGGATCCTTCCATGGAACTGAATGAGGCGACCAAGAACGCCGCTTATCAGCTCAACTCACTGCAGTATGACCTCAGCAAGCCTCTTTTGAAGGCTGTCATTTCCGACCCCCAAGCCAGCATTATCCCCACTGAGGACAACTAGAAGTTGTACATTCAGCAAGAAATCGGCATCCAGGTCCTCCAGGAGCCCATGCGATTCAGCCCTGGTCCAGGTCCTTTGGAGGGGTTTCGCCAGCAGCTCATCGATCTGCCTGATTATCCTCACTGGATGGACCAGGTTGCTGAGAATATTCGCGGAGATTTTCACTTCACCAGCACGTGCGGCACTCCGTTTGGGATTCTCTATACACGCAAAGATGAAGGTCGCGGCCGTGTCTACCACATGCTGAACACCAACAGTACGACAAGTGCCAGCAGCGACCGATGGGTTCTGACGAGCAACCCCAGGAAGCTCGAGCCGGACGAGTCACGAGACATCGTTTGCATATTCCCTGAAGACTTTGTCCACTTCGTAGAAGTTGCCGATCAACAAGCGCCTCGGGAACTTCCTGCCACGCTACCAGGCGTGTGGATGCCTCTGAAGTCAGACTACCGGCTTACCATCTCCGACCGCGATTCAGCTCTTGCGGTTCGGTTCAGTAACCTGGCAGAGCAGTCAGCCAGCCAGGGCAACTGCAACTTTTTGACTCCGTCCATTTTGGTCAGATTTGACAACACAGACATGCACTATCCTGTCAAGTCGCTCCCTGCGCAATGGACGACTTCTTTGCATCCCACCAATAACGGTGATGAACCCTGGGTTCCAGTTGCGAACCATGAAGTCAAGGATGCCTTGGCCTTGTTCTCCTCCGCCGTCAACAAAATCAAGAGAACTTCTGAATACTCCGACCAGATCCGCAGTCTGAATGTCCGAAACATTCCACTGGATGCAAACAACCCGTGTCACAGTTGCTCACCTGAGCCAGCCAAGGTTCTTCATCGCTGGGACGAGAACGGCAACATCGAGCGCGTCGAAGATGAGCAAATGGCCGCACAGACTGAACGAGATCTGCGGCAGCGACCGGCCCCATACGAGATTCAGGCCTGGCTAGATCCAGACGTTGGAGGCGCCGGTCGGTTGAGCATCCTCAGCTTCAGAATCCTCCTCGGACCCGTTGCACTTGCGCATCGAGCACTCGGTCACTTTCCCAAAGACAAGGACCTCATGTCGACCTTTCTCCGTTCAACTCAAGGAACTGGCACTTTTGATGTTCAATTTGAGTTCTGGGACCCGAGTCTGAAGGAGTTGCGCCCGTTCAAGGAGAGCCTAGCCCCTGTCAGAGAGGGCGACTTCCCCTTGGACGTTGCGAGGCAACCCCCCAGCTTTGCTCGCAACGGCATGGCTTTACGACGTGATCAATTGGAGGCTGTAAAGTGGATGCTGAAGCGGGAACACGCCAACGACACATTCATCGAGAAGGAATTCGAAGAGTGTCTCCTGCCGTCGGTCAATGTGCGTCTGCATGCAACGGCCAGCATAGAGAAGCTCGCGCGTGGCGGCGTTCTGGCGCACGACATTGGCTACGGCAAGACTATCGTTACGCTTGGTCTTGTTGACATCTCCACCGCCAATCCTGATAATGAAGCCAGCTCCATTCGGGATCGGACGATGTGGCTGGGCGACACCAGTCTCATCCACCTCAAGGCGACATTGGTTATCGTCCCACCTCACATTGTTGGCCAGTGGGCCAACGAGGCTGCGAAGTTTATTGGAGTTGATTCGAGACGTCACGGAAATGGCCCTCTCACCATTCACGTTATCATGAGACCTACGGATGTCGTGCGAGAGAAACTGATCGCGGCGGACATCATTATCGTCAGCAGCACCTTCATCAGTTCGGACAAGAATATGGAGAAGCTTGCAGCGGTGTCTAAGCTTCCGCCTATCTACCACAAAAAGTCTTCCCTCAAGGGCCGGGACCACAATGACTGGTACTACGAGGCCGTCGAGACCATTCGACACTCAGGTTTTGACTTCGCCAACCCGGACAGCATGAGCAGGATGCAGCTCAATACCGTTCTGCAGGGTCGACGTGATACTACAAACGACTGGACCCAGCAGGCCGTAGAAAACAACGTGGGCCCTAGCGACCGAAAGACCCAACAGACTGCGCGAACAACTTCCAAGAAGAAAGTATCGGGCCCGAGATCTAGCGCCAAGGCCAAACCTGTTGTTTCCATCGACATACTGGATGTCTTCAAAAAGGCCGAGCTTCTCGAGATGTATACCTTCCAGCGAGCCGTTCTCGATGAGTTCTCATACGAAAACACCCCTGTTACTACTTTCTTCCAGAACGCCGTTGCTTCAGCGAAATGGGTTCTGTCCGGAACACCCCCCACGGCCGACCTTGGTCGGATTTGCGAGATCGGCAAGCTGATCAATGTCCACGTTGCTCGCGCTACGCCCTCTATGCCGGCTTATTTCCCGAACGTTACGAATGGACCCCGAATTTCAGAGCAGACCGACGCGGAGAAGTACTACAGCTACACAGAGCCCCTTTCTGCGCAGCTTGCTATCGAGCGCCATGAGCAGGCACATCGCTTTGTTTCGCACCTCTTCCGCAAAAACAAGACGGATGTAGACAATCTGCAAGTCGAAGAATACATGTGCTTTACTCCCATGCAGCCACAGGAGGCCTTTGTCTACCACCTGGTGCAGCAGCTGCTCTACGACGCCAAGTTCGATGTCCAAGACATGTCATGCCACTTCGCGCTGTTGGTACAGGACCTGCTGAACAAAGAGAAGGCGGCCGGCTCTGGATTGAAGGTCAAGGCCTCGGGAAAGTCGCTCTGGTCTGACGCCATTGATGCCCTACTTTTGCTTTCGTCCACTTCCGTCTCGTACAGCCATTCTGGCCTTCAAGCCATGAAATGGATCGGTGAAACGGACGAGCTTACTCTCAGTACACTGAGTTCACGCGCGTGCCGCGCAACTGCCATGTACGTTGACCGTTGCTCCCAGATATTGGCCTCGCAGTTCGACCAGATGGTCTATCTTGCAAATCTCATCGAAAAGGACGACACTGAGCGCACTGCCACCTGGAAGGCCAAGCAAGAAGCATACATGGGCCATATGAGAGACATCATCGACATATTCAGGCATGATAAGGCGGAAGCCGTTGGCGACCGGCAATGCCTCGTCTACATCAAGAACGCCATTATTGACAAGGTCTCCCGCCCAGGAGGCCCATACAATCCATCGGCGAGACGCGATATTTGGGATATCAAGACCTGGGCGGAGGAGGACGGTGGCCCTGCAGTCTTCGGTCCTGCCGATTGGTGGCTTCTGAAAAAAGACGACGATCTATCCGTGGAGGAGCTCAAGACTCTCGTGCACCGCTGGGTTGATTCCGCGGTCGATGGCCATGTCAACACAAAGGACGATGCAATCCGAATCATCCGAGCGAAGCAGCTCGACCCCAGCCAGCGACTCCACCAAGCGATGGCACTCGGTATTGGATTAAAGAAAAACGACGTGGTTGACGACGCTCTTGTTCGTCTTGAGAAGCATCTGGATGGCAGCCTCGCAAAGGACGACTTTGAGTTTGGCGTAAAATTGCCTCACCACCGACCCCGCAAGGGCCGAAAGGTCAAGCCCAGAGGACAGGAAATCGATGAGACACTCAACTGCTTCATGCTGGTTATCCAAAGCATTCAAGCCGGCATCAAGACCACGGTTGAAGCCTGGCGGCACCAAATCTTCGTTTTGAAAGAAGACTGCCTTCAAAAAAAGCAGTTCAACGCCCACGACAATCTTCCTCTCAAGTGCTTTGGATGCCGCGACATCATCAAGGAAGCGCAGCGTGGGCTCCTGTCCATCGCCTGTGGCCACACACTCTGCGCCAGTTGCCACGGTAATTTTCAGGATGGTGGTGCTCGCGTCTGCCCTGTTGAAGGTTGCCAGGCATTTAGCCAGGGGTCATTTGCGCCCTGGGATACATTGTTGGCCAAGGGCAACAACGAAATCGACACAGATTTGGAAGCAGTGCCGAGTTCCAAGATTCTGGAGATTGAGAACATCATTCTTGACGAGGTCGGAGATGACGAGAAGGTTCTCATCTTTGCTGCCTATGCCGGCATCAAGTCAGAAATCCATACCCAGCTGTTCGACGGTGTAGACGATTCTATCGGAGTTTACATGACGGATGGTGGAGACCAAGACTCTCAAACCATCGACTCCTTCAAGAAACACCAAGGAAAAGCCGTTCTAATCCAGAGCCTCATGTCCTCAGAGTCTGCCGGAACCAACCTGACCGAGGCCAATCATGTGATCTTCGCCGGTGTTCTCTTCACGGACTCGGATAACTACACGATGTACATGAACCAGGCCAAGGGCCGCGTGATTCGACAAGGCCAGACCCGCAAGGTGGCCATATACCACCTCGTATCGCCGGGAACGTTGGAGTTCGACATTTTCAATCAGAGACAGGGCGGCCGAATCCGCGATTGGGGCCACCCACATGGCCGGATCCGCCTTCCGGTCTCAGACGATGCTCGTGTCGATCCGGCATACCCCCTACGATACCGCCCTTATCTTGAGGAGTCCGCAGTTGATAAGCTTCTTCGATCCGTCGAGTTTGAAGAGTTTGAGGGCTAAGAAGAGATATTGTGTTGAGATAGACACACACACGTGAAGGATTTCTTTGGTTGCGTCGCCGCGAAGATTGTTATTGGGAATGAAAGGCGGCGAATATGAAAGAAAACAGACTGGTGTGCGACACAGGTTCCAGAGGACAGATTCAGAAGTCATTCAAAGGCGGTGTAGGGAGAGTCTAGGGAGTTGCTTTCACCAAGGGGGGAGGGATTTCTTCATCCTGTTTGAGTATATCACACGAGAAGTGGCCTTGGGTTGAGGTTTAGGATTGTCAGAGTGCAAGGAAACGGGCTCAACACGGATCATCATGGCTATAAAACACAGAAAACAATAAAAGATCTATTGATCACCAATGCCGGCGGGATTTCACATGTGATGTGCTCACGCTTCTTTCTTACACCTTGCAGCTCCAAATCCCATGACACGTTGAGCAATCTGGTGAAAAGGTATTTCTACAAACCCAGATACCCTGGCCCTCCCTCCCCTCTTGCCCAGCAACACTCCTCCGTCTACTCATCCCACGAACATGTCTGATGCGTGACCAGCCACACGCCTCCAGTCGCACATCAAACCGGTCATCGTACAAGCCCTCAATCATCGACCCAAACACAGCTAATGTCTTTTGTCACAGTTTCACTTTCAAACGCCGCCTCTCGCGTTTTTCTTTTCGAGCCAGGAAACAAAACTCACCCCCTTCCCTCACAGCTTGGAAGCAGGAGGCATCCTCTCGGGGACCTGGACGACGACCCCGGCCCCCTCGGAGGCGGCGTCGAGCTCGACCTCCTGGCAGTCCTCGACGGCGACGCCGCTCGCGAACTGCGTGACGACGAAGTCGATGGCGGTGCCCTGGGGGCCGAGGGCCACCATGGGCGCGTGCCAGGTGCCGGCGCCGTAGGTCACGGCCTGGCCCGGGTAGGCGACGAAGGCCTTGAGGCGCTTGAGGTCGGGCAGGCCGGGTCCCTTGCCGCCCGTGGCCGGGGCCGGGAGGGCGTCGGTCTCGGGACCGGCAGCGGCGGCGACGGCGAGGGTCGGGGCGACGATGACGAGGTAGGCGGCGGCGTGGACGGCGTCGGAGGCGGCGAGCGGGCGAAGGTCTGGGTGATGAAGGGGTGGCGCTCGAGACGGTGACGCGGAGCGGCCGCCGCGCTCGGGGCCGGCGTAGGTGGTGTAGGGCAGCAGGGTGGAGATGGGCGGGGCGGCGGCGGCGGGGCGGGCGGGCTCGAGGGCGCGGGCGGCGCAGGAGAAGAGGCTGACGATGGGCCTGGCGGCGCCGCTGGGCGCCTGGGCGTAGAGGTCGAGCGGGGCCGAGACGTGCTGGTACTTGATGGCGGTGCCCTGGTTGGCGGGGACGGCGGAGAAGGAGGCCGAGACGGCGGGCGGGAGGGAGGCGGCGGGGAGGACCTCCGGGTGGGGGTTCTCTATCACGTCGCCGAAGGGGGCGAAGGAGAAGCGGGTGAGGGGCTCGGCGGGGACGAGGACGGGGAGGGGGACGGTGAGTCTTGTTGGCGGCATGAGGGGCGGGTTATTATATTTGCTTTAATTCAACGTAGTTGGGGTTTTCTTTCCTTTTTGGGCGGGGCTTTTCTTTTTTCCTCCTTCCTTGGTGTTCTGATGCGAGGTCGAGTGAGGGTGCGTGAGAGCCCGGAGCATGAGCTTGACGGAAATGGAAGTGAGGAATCGGGTATGAGAGGTGTGGAATGAGAGGGAAGGTTGAGGTCGGAGTGAGAGTAGAGCTATCGAGTGAGACAGCGAGAGAGGGGAGCTCCCACTGGGAAAGCTTCCGGCTTTGGGGGAAGGGACGGGCTGGCCTGTGCGTGTCCGTCCCCCGAGCTTCGGCGCATGGGGTCTGATGGGGCACGATAGGGGTGCGGGGAGTTCGAATGTGGAATCGTTAATAGACGCTATCTGCGCTTAGCAACTGTTCGCCGACAGTCCCCGGTTTTTTTTGTTTTCTGCTTTTTTGTATGTCGAAAACGGTACTGGGGGCCGGGACTTCCCCCCCCACCCCGGACGGAACTGGAAGGCACCTGTCTCGGACTTCCCAACTTCAGGGGACCAAAACGTTCCCAACGCCCGCACATATGCAGGCAGAAGGGCAGAAAGGGCATTGCCTCCGCGGATGGGAGGTCGCCCACCTCTTTGTCCGGCTTGGACCAGATGCCACGGCCTGCTGCGGCTGCTGCGGCCCACTTACATGTACCGGGAGCTAAGAGGGAGAGCTCTTTGCTGTCCTCCCCCCCCCGCCTTCCGTCCTGTCGCCTGAGGAAGTCCGCGCCTCTTCGGCCTCTGGTCCTTCCCACAAGAAATGCGCATCTTGGAACGCTCTGAAGTGTTTCTCAAGTCCTTCTTTCCTCACCCGACTACGAAAACCGCGAGCTACAGATGCGCCGAGACCCATGTCTCGGGCTGACTAGCTGCATTTCTCCGAGACCGACGGGTTTGGGTTCTCAGGCACTCTGTGGAGTTGGGTCAGATATATCGCCGAGACTCATAACAGACATGGTCGACTGGAAAACCCAATT